>NW_008751838.1:1006582-1011407 GCF_000715545.1 Opisthorchis viverrini
AATGAAGTGTTAGGTTAGCGAGTACTTGATGAAGGATATGGACCTCCACAACAGCAAGCATGGCTCATCAGGCTGTGATTCGGACACGTTCCAACGTCTTTCAAAGCCAGTATTTATTTCGAAAGGTTCTAGGAGAACATGTTATGACGTGACCGTGTGGAATGAAACCGGCGACGAACAAAATGGGTGCTGTAGGGCTTCTGTATCTTCCTGGTTGGGATTCATATGACCTTCCCCGGGCGTGGTTAAAAGGCCTACTGGACAATGATGCAACAAACGCGCGGCCTGTCCTTGAACATCTCAGATTCACTGATTCCATCATGATTGCTTAAAACACCACAAGTACGGACGCGCAATTCAGCCGGCTTAGCATCCATGGATATGGTCAACGCGATACCTAATCCATCGGGCTGATCTGCATCTCCATTCGCATGTTTCCCTCGAACTGTGGAAGGGGTTAAGCGCCAGTCCAAATTACGGTACCGAGTGGACGATAAAGACCGCTCCAGTCCAGGCGCTAAACTTGACTACCGTCATCAATTCCAAAGCGCAGTGAACGAATGCACTTTTTTAAGGACGGGACTCCATCCCTGAAAAAGAGAGTTAAGTAACAAACAGTGGTCTTAATAAAGAGGTCTGAACACACTTTCAATGCTGGTGAAACACACGTACACAATGCGCTGTCGATGGTGAGAAGTAGTGGAACTCCGATTGACTGGGAACAAATAGCAGGGAAGTGGTGACATCAGACCACAGCACAAACTGAAGTTCTATCAGGGTTTCAACGTGTCGACTCAACGGTCTTAATCTCGGACGACGGAATTAGCTTCAACGGAGCACTGACCACATATGCTCTCAACTTCCAGCTAAAAGTATGGTTTCAAATAACACATGATACAGATGGCTATCTCCGGTGAAGCTAACAAGGCAGCCTTATGGCAGAAGACTTGCAAAGGCCGTTAGTATCTTATGCGGCGATAGAGTGGATTGTGGAAGACAGCTCCCGAAAAGCATGTTCTCAAGACGCGCCATATCGTCTACGTACTCTACATCTGTGGGAAGGACACCCTGGAAATAGCCTGGCTCCATAGATGGAAGTAACTTATTAACGCCAAGAATGAGAATTTGCGGCTCTGTCCGAGCTCCTCACTTCGCGTCCGTGCTCACCGGAGTCATGTGCGAAGATCCTAGCTCGGTGAGATCTTTTTCGTCTCACTATATGTGAAAGCAATTCCACATGAACTACTAATGTCCTAAGTTTGGTCCAGTTGTAACACCCTTTCGGTGCCTAAGTGCCATGCCACTAGAAGAAAGACACTGCCTGGTTGCCCAAGCGTGGACAGAAGCATTCGAGATGCAGAGGTCGGTTCGAACCACGGACCTTCTAGTCAGTAAGTTCACGCCTTAACCACGGGCTTATCTCGTGTTTACTTATTGCGTATCTCAGTTGACGCTCTCCGTGGGTACCTCGGGCAGATTGGGTTGTCCACTAAAAAAACGCATTCTGAGTGTGAAGGAACCAGACGGGGTTGGACGATCACAGCAGCATGCATCCAGTTAGCACAAAGAGGATGCGAGGGAACAGTAACTTCCAACATCGGTGGTTGCGGAGGTTCGCGGTGGCGTTCGACAGTTACTTTGATTGGTAGTAACCAAGTAGGCACCAGAAGTTGTTGACGGGGTAGTAAATAATGCAATTACTCCATGATATACAAACAGCTTTAGTTACACCTCATTTAAATGGGCTCAACTCATGAAGTATTCTAAATCTAAGCCCTCCGAGACATTCTAAGACATTTGCCCATGAGTGGCTCAACCGAATGCTTCCAGTGATCCACCTACTATCCCATCATCCGTTTCGACTCATGAATTTGCAGGTAGATGGGTTCAGATCACCAAAATTCTGGTATAGTACAATTCAAAAACAAAGGAGGAAAACCACCTGGTGGACATTACACGCACTCCGAATTGACCTACTTTGTCGCAGACCAGTTTCCAGGTTGTCCCGTTGCAGATGAATCGACGTACGTCGTTGTGTTTGTGCGTGCTAACAGATCGGAATGAGCCCGTTGGGTGTTTTAACTTTATCTTTACGTGCTGACTGGTGTTGTAAGCATAAGCTACGCGGAATTCAGCATTCCGAAAGATCGTCCATTCGGTCCCGGAAATTCAACAAGACCAGCTGATGCGCAAAATTTTGTTGAGTTCGGGAACAACGACCGTGTTGATAGGGTGAAGGCCACCACCCTCAACTCAGTCAGTCACCAAGCATGCTTAGATGGCAATCGACGTGGTGGAATTGCTGGGTTTATCAATATGGGACACTGCTGTCATGTTGAGTAGGGAGAAAGGTAATGCAATCTCACCAGCGTCTCCCTACCACAGCAGGAGTTAGCTGGCCATTGAGTACGCAAAAAGACGTTACCCATGCGGGCACCTAGTAAAGAACCAGTGTACTCAGAGCAGCAGGGCGGGATGGCTCAGGTGGTTAGAACGCGAACTTATTGACCGGGAGGTGCGTGGTTCGAAACTGATCTCCGCCTCTCGACTTCCCCTGTCTAAGCTTGGGCAACCTGGCAGTATCCGAGCCCTCGTACTTACTTTGGGTGGCGTGGCAGCTAGGCAGCTGAACGATCATCATAGTTAGGGAATAAAGTGCGTGGGGCATGCACTACGCATACTCACCGCCTACCCAAGAATAGGGTGCTTTCGGTTCCAAGTCCTGGTTGACGAAAGGTTGGCGGCGGACAGGGTATGAGGTGACAGCGGAACAAAAGCGGCTATAGTACGACTAAGCGCTATGGGACTTTTGCGCCTTCCTGCATTCTCTCATCTTGTTTTTTGGAAACTAGTGAATTCACCGTCACACCCCACTGAAGTGCTCTACCATGGCCTACTACTGTGTAGTCTCTGCTGAGGAAGTGCTGTTGACTACCTTCTTGCAGCTCGTAGTCCCACGAAAATGTAGAGATGAAAACGGGTGTCTCGAGCTGTAATGGGGCTGATTGTTTATTGGTTATCCTTCTAGGTAAGACGGCTAAACTCCGATCTCAAAACAACGGACAGCATGTTGAAGCAGCGCCAACGGATTGGCCAATGAGATCACCTATGGTGCAACGACTTTCCGCACAGCTCTTAAAAAGGTTTCCTTCCAGTTCGTATTTGGTCATGCAAAGCCTAAGGATTCACCCTTGAACAAAGGCTGGGTGACGCAACCAATAGGCCGTAGCTTCAGATGTCTCTCATAAACTATACGTTTCACGCTATATCGTCTCTGGTAAGGAATACATTTTTGGTCGCCTCAATGGATGGGTCACCAGAGACCAGACATGGAAACTCAAGCTTGGGAAACTGATATGAGATACCGGAACATGTGGACGTACTTGTTCACTAAGAGTGAAATCATCACTATCCATTCACTCCAAGATTACGGAGTCGATATGACCGGTTTATCCGCAGGCTAATACCTGGACACCGTTGCCCTAACATTCAGGTTCCTAGAAAAGACCGTCGCTTGTGCTTATCACAGTAGTCCACAAGTTACTGGGAAAGACAGTCGCTTCTGTGCTTATCACAGTAGTCCACAAGTTACTTCTTGCCAAGCGATGTACCCTTGCACTCAGTAATCAAGACCAGAATACGCTATCGTCGACCAAGCAGATCAATTTGGTAGCCCTCCAGCAGTAGACCAAAGAACGCGCAAGTAGCTGTTGGGAGAATGCCGAGGCGCGACGTGCTTGTAGTCACGGGAATTCGGGCAACGTACCGTGCGACAGCCCAGCGCACCATATTTTCAGAATGGACCGCTTCCGCGCTCGCTGTGGGAATGATGGTAGGGCTGTTAGTTTTGCTCACCTCAATCGACTGAGTCACCAACAGGCGCTTGTGACACCCTAGGAAGCACCTTTTAAATTGGTACTCAAAAGATGGCCACTCACCAGCCTTGTAGGAGACAGATCGTCTTTCGAGAGTAGAAGCAGGAAACCAAATCCCACTCAGGCTCAGCCCGACAACCCACCTGGAAATCCTCAGTACCCAGTTCACTGAAGCAACTCGATCTTTATACTTCTTACAAAAGTGATAAGAAATCTGACTGTGACAAGTATCGTGGCGTAAAGTTACTGGATGTAGCTTTTGAAATACCTGCCATTTTTCCGGTGAATCCAACAACTAACTAGTACCTCACGCACCAAACCAAATACGACAGGCGAAAAACGAAACTATTCAGCTGTAACACCCTCCTGGTGCCTAGCTGCCATGCCACCAGACTGGATGAAATGACACCTAAGTGAAATTCCAACTGCCATCCAATTTCAAATGCGCTCAATAAAATTCAGAGAACCAGGATAGCATGAAATCATATTTTCCTCGAGCAACAGAGCCGAGCGTAGATCAGAAGGGCAGGGGGTCGTAAAGTAATTGAAATCAGCAGTTTATAGCTTGGAATGATATCGTGTTAACACGCTTGTTGTCCAGTTACCGCAACTTCCATGGCGAAAAAACGCGTTGCTTAGGCAACGGCCGTAACCTTCTTTTGAGTTTTTTCGAGTGCTCGCAGGACATCCTCTTGTGGAAGTTCGGTTTCAACTGTCACCGTTTGTGTCGTAAGGTCGGTTTCAACGGATTTAATCGCATCTATCATGAAGGGTCAGAGGTATCAGAGACCAACCTCCAAGTGACTTCAGAACATTCTTTGCTGCGTTCGCGCAACCTTGGCATGCCATTTCCATATTGAATTTATACGTCTAGAAGATAAGCCCATTGACGTAGAAAACCTACATGCATTCCCTAATGCCCGCGTTTGTGAGAATGCGCGCACGAGTGA
>NW_008751838.1:1011585-1048400 GCF_000715545.1 Opisthorchis viverrini
ATGTTCTATGGTATGGCTTTCTTTGACAATGCAGCATAGCAGACTTTCTTTTTGTCATGATGTCAGTACACGGGCTGCGGCAGAGCCTATGCACACCGATAAACACTTGGTCTTTTAACTTCCGCCATACCGGTTTTGCGGCACCAGCAAATGGACTGTGTACGCATAATCCGAAACGATCATTTTGGGCAACGTAGCCAACAACCGTTCATGGAGCGCCAGCGGTTGCCTGAAAAAGCAAGCGCACAACAGAGACGCACTTAAACATGCCACACAATAGGTGTCCTCGAAAGTCGCGTGACCCACACGGGAATATGGGATACGTTACTGAAGGGAAATCACGGAATGTGCTGGAAACGTCCTAAACGTTGTCTCTTGATAGAGTGCATATACGTCCCCCTTAATTTCAGGTGCGCTTGAGGCCATGAATCCCAAGGCCTCACCACAATTTTCTTGGAAGTTACAAGGTAGGGTAAATATACATTGAATAATTTCTAGTTCCTTCCGAAAAATCCAAGTGCTTTTAGACGATTGAAACCTGTGCTGTGCAAATGCCACTCCACCGGGCGATGTTGCTTCCCGTATCGAATTGTTCTCCGTGTTTGGAGACCAGGCAGTTGCACGCAGTAATAAATGTTATCTGTGGAAGGCACGCTATGATGTCCACTTGTCAAAGAAAGCCATACCATAGAACATATACTGCCTGATCTCATTGAGTGTCCGCGACCAAAATACATGGATGATTTATGATAGATTTATGATGGAGTTCCAATGCCAGTGCCTTCCAAATGGATGTAGACGCTGCCAACCAGTGGTCGTTGGACTGGCACCTTCCTCCGAATGATGAAAAGTGCGTCCATATGTCGTTTTGAGGGGATTCAGCGGATGCCCTTGTTATGCATGGGACCAGAAAACATCATGAGGGTAAATGATAAAAAGGATTTGGGCATCTGGGTCTCCTCAAACATGTCCCTCTCACTGCACTCTGAGAAATCGGCCCAAAAGGCGGACCAGAAAACATCATGAGGATAGATGCCAAAAAAGATTTAGGCATCTGGGTCTCCTCAAACTTGTCCTTCGCACTACACCATGAGAAATCGGCCCAAAAGGCATTCGCCATTTTACGGATGATCCGACGAACCTTCTCCCGTATTACTCGCATAGACTTCCAAATACTCTATGGGGCCTGCGTCAGACCGTTCCTGGAGTGCGCCAACCAAGTTGTCTACTCAGGACGTACAAAAGACGTTACCCTCATTGAGCGTGTCCAGCGGGCCGCCACTAGAATGTTTGCCGGCCTGAAATCCGTGGACCACGAAACTCGTCTCGCGATGCTTGATCTCTTTCCCCTGGTGAACCGTCGCCTCCGAGGGGACCTAATTCTTACTTACGCCCTGTTTGAACAAAGCTTGGCAAACAGGTTTTTTACCGTTGACCCAGCAAACACCCGGCGGGGAAATAGTAAGAAAATTTTCAAGGTCAGAGCATACACAATCATCAGACAAAATTTTTTCTCATTTCGGGTAGTAGCTGCGTGGAATGATCCTCCTGCGGCGGTTGTCCATGCTCCTTCTAGAACCCAGTTTAAAGCACTATTAGACACTTATTTAGGCGAATCCTCGCCCTCGCAGACATGCTGCCCCGCGCTGAGAACATAAAAAGCAGTGCTACACCCTTTATTCACTTGTGCCTTTCAGGTGAACGACAGCCACTGACCGACAAGAACAAAAGCGACCCGGGAAACTTGGGCGAAAGCCTTGATCCTGTGTATCAATCCGTGAATCCATGAATCCGTGATACGTGCGTGCTCCCTGAGAGCTCAGAAAATGTGAAAAAACAACGTGATAGCGCAGCCACCAATTCGTCTATGATGGATGTCTTCACTTGATCCTGTTCGGCCATAGTACCTCTGAACAAGCCTAATTGTTTACGCATGCAAGCAAACTGTTTTTTTTGCACAAACTTATGCTTAACCGAACGTCCGGCGCAATCGCCATCTGCCACCGGGAGGGCGCGTACCCATTATATGCAGGACAGTTATTAGCTGCTTCAAATTGTCTTCCCGAATCGGTCTGTGGTTATGAAGGTGCCCAATATCCTCTTCGGTTAGTGGCCGGGTTACTGGAATTCAGTCGTACATAATTTTGGAAACATTGTGATTGCGATCAAGAGAATTATGGTGAATGAGAGGAGGTACCCGTGCTCCTTAAACGAAAGCATGCTGAAGACCTGGTGCTTCGCGCACTGCTTACTCTTGGTAGACGTGCCCAACTTACTAGCTCTGTCGGATTCCTCGACTTTTTCTTTGGTTTTACAGCAAGCCTGTGTTATTTATGGTACGGCCATCCGTAATGTAAAGCAGGGCTGTTCGCAAAGAATACCACATTTTGCCTACATGCATTCTCCTACCGCTTTCTCAACTTCCGCGAAGAATGAAACACGGACGGTCGCAAAGTTGCTGACAAACACTTCTGAATACGAATTTGAAGCTACAACGCCGAGCTTTAGACGCGCACCCAAACATTTTTCAACTCGATAACTCGAAAGAAAGACACTAGCATAAAATTTGAGCATTTGGCAGTACTGATTCCAGCCCTCAACATTTCCTCGCGCGGTGGCGGCTTTGTTGGATGTCGTTCAAACGTATTCCACTGTGGACATGAAATTCGTATTCTATTGCCTACTGGTTTCTCCGCGTATTGTTTCCATAAAAAAGGTACGCAACATCGTGGAAAGTCTGATTTCATCGCGTGCTTTCTTCTGTATTGGAGCCGAAAATAATCTTAAAACTACATGGGCAATAATTATGCCCTATATGTCCGCAAAAACTCAAAATCCAGCAGCCGTTTGCGACCTATTTAGGAAAAATTCTCCTGTCTTATTGGCAGGCCTAGCGCCAAACGTAGCTGAAAATTCCATCACAGCTAGTAAGTTTTTTGTCGCCTTATGATAGCAAGCACATGCAGCATCCAGCGCACGGCAAGTTTTAAACTGCAGGGGTAAAATTAAACCCTGATAAAGCTGTTGGATGAATTATTGTGTTTACGGACGATACAAGTAGAAAGCATCATAGAGTGCCCAGTGTCCACTAGTCCTCGCACAGATTAAACGGAATGGGAGGGCTTTGTGGACAAACATGACGCGCTCGTCCGGGAAAATATTACGGATATGCTGATCTGCGAAGAAGCCATCAGAGGGCAGTCGCGCCACCGTAATCGCAATATCGTACTTGGGCCCGTGGACAGCTCTGTATATGAACACATTGGGTGAGTCGTTTCGGGCTTTTGGTGTCGATAGGATTTGCCAAGGAATTGTGACAAATTAAGACCGGCAGGAATAAAAAATACCCTTGGTATGACAGGGGCGCACGTTGGTTCATTATGGCCATTTAAGTAGAGCCATAAGAGAGCTACGTCTACTTTGGACACCTGAAATAGGAAAAAGTTTCAAAATGGTCTGATCCAAAGCACAATGATATAAATGCATTACAAATATATGCATGTATCGCAATACCTTGAGTGTCATAGTGACCGAAACCTGAGGCGGTTTGGTGCAGTACATTCAGTTGCCTGGAAAAATCACAAACGAGGGATTCAGCGGGGTTCCAAGTGAGTCTCTCGAAAAGCCAAAAAAGTTTGCAAATGAGTATATATTCGTTAATTTCGTGCAATTTTGTATCAAGTAGAACATGAGGTTGACGAAAACCAGGGGACTGAGCCTACCTGATGAGCCTCAAAATGGGCGAAATCGGCCATGGATTGTCGACGAATTTTAAGCAACTTTATGATTAGTGCATTACAAAAATATATGATGTGAGTTAGAATGCGGCTCAAAACAACAGGCAGGAAAAAGTTGGTCATAATTCTTAACCACTGCAATGAGACCACATTGCCGAATTTTAAAAAGGGCAATCGATATTCACGTGCAGATATTGGGTATGCGGTCCATGCGAGCGGGTGTGAGCATACGTGATTATGAAGGTTTTGATTTGGCTGAATTGTACGCAATCAAGTTAGCTTGGAACTTGAGGGGAGAAACGTGATTGTCTGGTGGTGTTGCTTGATTGTACAATGAGGTGGCCTCTGAATAGCTACAGTAGATACAGTCCAAAAAAGCGTGGAGCTTTGCAAAGCAGATCGCCTATGAAGCGCCATGTCGCCTGTATGTAGTGAGACTCAATTGAAATATGTTCTGATATCAGTGAATTTTTCGATTCATTGTAGATTGCCTGCATGCCACTATCAGGCCAAGCTCGGGCTGAAACCAGGCAACCGATGAAAACTGTAGTGCAGAAGGCGAACTAGTAGGTTATCCATTTGGATGTTATACACATGATCATGGAAGTGAACGTG
Source organism: Opisthorchis viverrini (assembly GCF_000715545.1). NCBI lineage: Eukaryota > Metazoa > Platyhelminthes > Trematoda > Opisthorchiida > Opisthorchiidae > Opisthorchis > Opisthorchis viverrini. Next base: position 1,015,938 of record NW_008751838.1, read on the forward strand.
GGTTGCAGTACTTTAAAATGAACGATGAGTTGGATGAGGCAAAACCTATATGACAGACATGGAATAGAGCCTCGGAGTAGCCTAAATTTACGAGCGGCTTTCACCAGTAAGTAATCGAGGTGGATGAGAACGCGCACGGTTATTAGCCCACGGGCCGTCGTTGGCCATAGCATTAGGTTACCGTGAATAGATGAGGCTTCACACTCACTGTCGCACGGTCTTGCAGTTACGATAAGTAGTCGAAGTGGATGACGACGGCTATCGTTATCACGGTGACAGCTTTATGACATATTCCCATTATGGTCCGTCATATTCCCTATAAGAATGATATCATTGTGCTGGTAATTCACCTACAGTTACCTTCCGTCACTGTATTGTCCTTAGGCTAGTTAAGCATATCTGGGGGATCACACACAGAGACCGCCCACGCATCTCCAATGCACAGTTCATGCCGTCGTTTAACAATATTTTACTTAGTGGAAGCTGGGCTCCTGAGAAAATGCGTTGTGACGAAGTTCGCTCAACAAAATAATCTCATTTGTTAAACTTGAGAGGCATAAATCAAACAAACTTCAATGACCGATTTTACTGAGTATAGTTTGCATGGGGTATTTTTAGATGTTATTCTAGAGTGCGATTTCGTGTCTGATCCCCCGTAAGCCGGTAATAAAATGCGGGTGATAATCCGTGACCTTGAGATTTCGCTCAAAATGCCATGAGCGAGTTGTCACCGAAAGGAGAAAATAGATTAGACTACCTCATCGTAAAGTCATAACGTCGAAAACTCTGTAGTTTCAGCAAAACTATTTTGTGTCTGTTTCTGGTGAGAAACAGCTATATCGCTGAAAGTTTAAAGTTGAATGCACTCCAGTGGTTAGGGGGGAATATTGATAAAAACGAAGCCCCACAAAATTAAGACGGACTAGAGCGCTCTCTGTATCTAGCGCTTTACAACTGAAATAAAACACTTGAGGAAAAAAATTTTTTCGACCCCAAAATTTTGAGGAGCATTCCGATCGGTGGCCGTGGATCAGCATAAGCAGCAGGTTGGTGACCCTATTTCGGGGGTGGTTTTGTTGAGGAACATGTTGCTACACTGATATAATTCCTCGCATCCTTCGAAAAGCGCCAAACAGTTTATTCAAGGAAAGCTCTTTGAAATTTTCCACGAAAGATGCAAAAAAGCCTTCGCTTTTGATTGTAAGTGGCCGTAAATCGACCACGGAAAACAAAAGCTAGCGAGAAATCCCAAGAAGATAGTGAGCTGAACGCATTTTCAGGTTACCAACTGCAAGCAAACTCTAGTCGACCAGGTGGTTCAATGAGGGCAGACAGGCTATCCAAACGTTAAATCTAACCATCATGCTCTCAGTCATACGACGGTAGTGATTTCGTTCTGCCAAATTTTTTCAACCCAATGGCTTACCGAACAGCACCTAATCACGCGCAGTACCGTCTTTTGAATAATAGCAGATTGAAGCCAATTAACTGCATAAAGTTGTTATCACTTAAGACGGAAATCGATACTTCTGTGATTATCGAACGGTTGTTTTTAGTAACTGGCTGACAGTTTGATTTCATTATGGCAGTAGAATGTGTTAGGCCCAGCATCTTGACCTTTATTAGTGTTCTAGTCGGGGAGAACGTTTGCAGCCGCATATGCTTGGCCATCTTGCAGCAGGTAACGTTATTCCAACGCTTCCACGACGTCGTGGATATAGTAATGCTTACGATGTTGACAGATTTGATTGAGGCGCTTAAAGGTATTTGTGCATGGCATTTGGGTATAAGTGATCCATTAGCCGCTCGACACTCTTAGCCACAAATCTGTAACCTGTGGCGTGACGCTTCTTTTGCCGAAATGTTGCATTTGGTTGCGTATGTGCTCGAACTAAAAATCATCTTATTCTACGCTGATGGTCTTAGCAGCTCACCAAATTTCAATGTCCACTGAATCAATCATACCTCTGGTGGAAACATCTGGTGGAATAATTTCCCAGCATCGCTGAGACCCCAGTATTTCTAAATGGGGCCCATAAGCTTGACTCGATTATCGATTTTTTTGTCCATCAGGCACGCCATCCAATTCTATTATGTGAATACTGAGCGCCAGATAAAAGCTCTACAAATTTTCGATCAAAGTTTTTGCGCGCACCGAGTGTCGAATAAGGTGTATCTTTGTGAGACATGAAAAGCTTACAAATGAGGAAGTTTTTCGTGGATGATTTCGCGAACACAACAGAGAGGCGGAACTCGTGTTCGGGGGTTTATGCGGTTTTTGAAGAGTAATATTCTGTTATGTGATTGTCTAGTCGATACATAGCCTAGGTTGAATTATTGTAGAACTATCAGAAAGGTCAGCTTCTCGATGGCAACCACTGAATGCCCGAAATCTAGCGAAACTCTGAGCTCCGCTAGATGTTCACCAGACAGACAACACCTCAACATGTAACGCGTCACAGCCTCGTATCGAACCCGACAGCGCCAAGTTAGCGTTGATCAAGGTCATACAGCGCTCCCGCAATATACAACAAGTCACAGCCTCGTGCCAAAGCCAGACCATGTGCGTCAGCATTGGACCAAGCTCATACAGTGTCCTTCCAAAAAATAGCTTGACATCGTTGTACTTTTCGCACTCGCACTCGCTTGTTCGGAATATAGCTGTTGTGTGCACTTCTGCGAGTCTTTTTCTCCGGCACTAGGCACTAGAGCGGATGAGCAGCTGATACCTCAGGTTGACGAATCAACAGATATAACAAGGACCGACCGAGATTTTCGCTGCTCTGTGGGCTGTGTGCCTCTTATTTCATTGGTTTAAGGTGCTTCAGGTCTGTTTGCAGTTGACCCGTTCCCGGTTTGTGTTTCGATGTGTCCTTTCTTCTTGAATCTGGTTGATGCTGACGGCGGCTTCTATTTTTGGTAGTATCCTTGCTTCAGCTTGATTGTGTTTCCTTTTACTTTGTCAGCCTCCACGTTCTGTAGTGGCCGATGGACTGGATCAATTTAGATGTGTTTGTTAATGGACACAAATTCAACTGACGCACCGTTCACATTTTGGATCAAGCGAGAAAAAAAGAACGTGAATTCATAGAATTATGGTACTCCACTGAGAAAGGCTATCAACAAACAAGTCGAACTTGGTCCAGTCTACCAGTCACTGAAAACAAAAGAATTACGGAACCACAGAACGCAGAGGCGGACAAAGTAAAAGTTAACAAACAATCAGGCTAAAGTGAGGATACGACCAAAAACAGAAGCCGCTGTAACCATCAATCAGATTCAAGGAAGCCTGTTATTTTCTTTCACAATTTTTATGGCAACTCTGCTGCTAGTAAACAAAAGTTTAACGCTCTCGGGTTGATACATGCTGTGTATAAGAATACTCGACCTACGAGCATAGTCCATATACATCTCCAGGCCTTGCGTTCTTTAAACCTCCTACCGGTTATCAGAACTTAATGAACGTTTCCATCATGGTGAAAACTCGGACCAGCCTTCCTTGAGGTATAAGAACAAGGTCTGGTACCCTCTACTCCCAGTAGACTAGAGCATCAGTCATGTTCATCACAGTCTGGTACCCTCTACTCCCGGTAGATATGACGCCCGTGAACATTGGTGGTCAAGGGTGGCAAATAGGGACAGTCCATCATGGTTGCTACTGATGGCTACGGTCAGCCAAGGGTGGCAAAAAAACATGGTTTAATGCAGCTTTGGTGGCTTTTTCCAAAACCTTTCAAAACCTATTGTGGCTGGATGAGGCTAACTGTTGCAGGCTTGAATTTGATGAGGCTAACTGCCGCCGGTTAACTGAGTGCGCCACATAGTACTCGGTCTCATCACCCGACCTTACGGCATCTGAACTATAAATGAATGCGCTACCAAATTGCCAACCGCGTCGTGCATGGGACTATAAGCTGTGTGATCAAGGGCTAACAAGATAAGTGCAAAACAGAAATGTATAAATTGCCAACCGCGTCGTGCATGGGACTATAAGCTGTGTGATCAAAGGCTAACAAGATAAGTGCAAAAACAGAAATGTATTAATAATACTGTGATAACAACATTGGCTTTTTCTGTTCGTCTCAGGACAACGCTCTCTCAACCGAGCTTTCGATTTCCAGAGTTTGAATGAAACACTCCTTTGAGCAAAGACTGAATTGATTTCTCTATAAAGTCCGCTGTGGAAATCGGGTGTCTGGCCACACAGCGTATGACATGTAAAGCGACAAATGTCAGTGTAAAATATCTTTATCACCCTTGACAAGTATGTATGTGAAATAGGTCTCTTATGTTCACCTTTTTACCGAGTTGATCGGTCAGCAAACTCAGGTAAACAGAGAGCACTTTGCATGTTTCTGGCTGACAGATTGGGAGTCAGATCAGCTCAGTCTTGAAAAAGAAATGCCACCTGTGAATAAAGTATTGATCGGAGTAAAGGTACTCACGGAGTGTTCGCAGAATTCCTTGTCATGCATTTCATTTAAGGATGAGTAGATGAATGAAAAATGCCGTCAGGGTGCTTAAGCATTTGTTGCTTGAGAGATAAGGTGCATATAATCCAGGAGAGCCACATGGTTCCTCGCTAGAGAGTCATCGGTTTCTCCAGGGTCCGCATGTGTGGTGGCACCATTGCAGGCAACCGATGATCGTAAGGCGAAATGTATCCTATATTTCTAATGAAATTACAACCACAAACTTACTCAACAGATGAAGAAATATTCCTGGAGGGGCCACATAAGCCAACTTTTTAAAAGGTCTTTGAAGTCTCGTTTCGCACCTCCATCACAGTGAATGAGAACTTCGTATAAATATTTTTTATAAAAAAATGAACAGCTCATTACAGGAAACTGCCTTTCCCAGACGTCTTGGTGCCGTGAAAAGTAGGTCCGTGGCTCCATACCCAAGGCGCCCTGCTGAAGTCCAGTATCGCACGGAACTGAATGGCTTGTGATTAAGTGTATTAATTCTTAATTGTACCTCTGTGTGATGGCCTTTACAGGGAGCATGATGCTGTTCTTAGGTGGGCTCCCTCCGTATATTGGGGTACGTTCCATATCGCAGTCATCAGAAATGCGCCGAGAGATTTTATTCCCCGGGAAACCGCCCTGTGCACCCCATCCCCAAATGTTCGGTGTCCAAGAATCTGACTACTACATAAATCTTCAAGGGCAACACAATTGCACGTAACACGACTTCAAGTATGAGTGAACGCACGCTCATTCGTAAGAAAGTAAGAATATCACGCGACTGTAGGAAGGAACACGATCAAATATTGTAAAATGGATACGGAGATCTACACACATTAAAGAAATGAACAGATGATTGTCAGCAAGAACTGCATTGTCTTGTGCACAGCAAGAGGAGGAAACAGGCGGAAGACTAAAACACTGGATGAAATGGGTGCACCTTCCCCACAGCCATCTGTCAGCAGATGACCCAGCGTGTTAGCAGAAGCTGATGCTGCCCGCCCAGCAATACGTCGTCGTATTCGAACCATGGAATCACGCGGCCGAAGAACATTTTTCTCCATCTTTCTTTTCAAACAAATAAAGGAAATTTCGGTTCCAATCAAATTAGCAAGTAAAACGGGTCATATATAAGTCAAAAGCTTTCTGAACATTGTGGCTTTCCATTGAACAAAATATTACGGAAACATGACACTGTGTCGGTGCCTCAACAGAGTAAGCAGACGCAAGAAAATATTTCGCGTTTTTTTGAACCGATACCGCAATACACGGCTCACTAACCAGGTTATGGGTTCAAACAAGACAGTTTCAAAGATAACTTTTTAAACAGGGTTATAAAATACAACCTACCATCCTTTCCTGGCTTTCGGAAAACTTTCATTTAGCAACTAATGTACTTGGCTTGTATGCATAAACAAAATCGGCGGTAATAGCGCTGCAAATCTTGGCACTTCTGGCCGTCTCTGGTCACCGTTGGCTACTGGTTGCATGAGCAGAAAATACAGGACAAAACTTGTTTACGTGAGTGACCCGCCGGCACATTTTGCGTCAGCGAGTGTTCTTAGGTCGCCCCAACTTCCACAAGTTATCCCACGTGTAGAACAACTTACCTTTTCCGTCTGTTGTGGACGAACCATACTTTCCGTCGAGTTGCGATATCTTGGGTATTGATTCCCGATTCTAGTTATTTGTTAGCTGAGTCAAATCACACATACAGAAGTGCAGAAGTAAGACCCCATGCGTTGACATGTTCAGCTATCAAGTGGTAACTCAGATAACGTCGTTCCTTCAGAGAAATCGTTTACATTCCTCGGGTTCCCATCAGTATGACTTAGCAAGCTGTGGTCTCGACTTTAGATATATCTATTGAGCAATTATCGGCCGTCTTGTTTTCGCCCTTCGAGGCATTTGGAAGTGCAACGTATAAAAAAGCACCAATGCAGTTTGGCGTGCAACCTGTACACTACCAATTCAACAGGCGATCATTGAAATCAACGAACCAGAAGGAGATTGTAAGCTGAGCGCATTTGTCTATAAAAAGCAGTACGGGGACCAAAGTCCTGTAAACCGACAGACAACCACAGAAAACTTGAGTCCTACTGGAATGTATAACGCCATCATGTGAAGTTTGGCCATGTGTATCTGATAAATTGGGTAAGGTCCTTGCCACTCGGAACACATGTAACTGAGCAGGAAGTGTCCACCCACTCTATTTACTAAGTGACGGATTGTTGAGTTTTATTTCTTTAATTCTTATTTATGTTTTCATATTGTTTTATGTTTTCGGTCCCGGCTAAGCTTTCCGAGTCAAGACGAATGCTTGTGTTGCAATTAGGAGAAGATCACCATAGCTACCTATGTTTCCCATGCCGGCAGCAGATAGGGCTGTTCTGACGGTTAACAGATTTCGCAAATGTTGACCGGACCTACGCAACGAACTGATTTATATAAGTCATTTTAAAGGAAGTAATGCGTGACCCGTAGATTTAAGCCTTTCTTATCACAAACGGTTTGGGTACCGGGCGTCAGTTGAGGGAAGCACTTCATGACAGCCAACAAGGGCCTAGTCTTCGTACGCTTCTCTGTTGGTACCGGCATTTTCAAATTTTAACGGCCTGTTCTTGCCTCACTTCAACAGTACAACCCTGTGTTTCTCTGCCTCCAATATCCACTGCATTTAGGCATGCCAGTTTGGGCATGACCGTAACTGCATCAGTTAATGCACGCCGTTTGTGTGACTGTCTCACTGCTGCGCATCCCCGAGTACCTATAACACCAATTAGTCATCCATCTTGTATGACTGTACCACTATGATCATGTCTAACGGTGTGTTGCCCACCAGCTGCGAATAAACGTTATTGATGTTATGCGTGCCCTTGTGGCAAACAAGCAGTTGGCTCATATGCGTGAGCTATTTAGGTTATTCAGGGGAATGATGTGCAAACAGCGTCAAGTGAAGACTTTCGTGATGGACGAATTTGAAGCACAAATGCTAGTGGCACGTATCCTGTTCGGCTGCTACGTAATGTTGCGCTGTTTTCATGCACACAAACCCATCAGAAAGCACCATATATTGTTTGACATTTGCCTAACTATGTCATAGATACACACACATGCGGCATGTCGAGACAACGTCGCATGTTTATCATATTACTAGCACAAAATTTCGCCGAGCTTTGCAATTACTACAACGCACGGACCCAAGATTCATCTTTTGCCTCACAGTTCACTGACTGTATTTCACCCGCAAGTAGCCCGTACACGCAAAATCTGGCGTGGTCCACTTTGGCACTGTGACCCCTTTGCTTCATCATCTCTTTTGACTCTAACTGGCCCTGTAAAGCATTGGCAGCAGTATTTCATTTTAAAGTTATAGCGTTTACTTTGCTCCTGCATGGAGCCAGAACGCTGGCTCACGTGGATTTTTGGGACATCGTGCTGCGCTTCAGTGCTTTCGTCGAATTCAACATCATAGCAGGGCTTTTTTTGCAGGCCGTTTTGTAACTACACCTGTGCGCATTCTTGAGGGGCTACGGGCTTGACCACAACAATGTGTCATTTACGCACTCACCTTGCGGGTAGAGCCCGAAGATCCTGATCGCACCGTGGGCAAGTTCCATTATCATATCATTTGATGTGATAGGATAAGTGATCACTCGGACGTCAGTGGTGAGCACAACGAGTCGGCGGGTCAAAACGCCCACAAAAATCAGATTCGGTGTCCTAAGATTGCCGTTTGGATTGGGACCCACTACACTCGATCAATCGATTATTTGTTTGCCTTAACCGGACGATATGTGTAAGTGAACACGAATTTTCAGAAGTATATATGTCAGCCGACTGCTAGTCCTTTTGGATTTCGGAACTTATGCGGAAAGAAAAATAGCCCATGCTCTGGACAGTCTTCCTGACAAGTGTCATTGGAATTTGTGTAGTAGTCAACTTGGCGTTTAAGGAAGGCTCTGCTGTCTAGGTAACAGCCTTCAAACTCTGTTAACTGGACCGCGGAAAAACAGCTCCAACCGCTTAATATCTTTCCCAACATTGTCTAAAATGAGTAGATCAACGATGGGGAAACATTTAGAACAATAAGATATTCTTCAAAAGACGTCTTACTAAATCCTTGAATGTGTTCCACCACAGTTCTAACTATTACAACCATCTTTATTCCAGTGTTTTTTTCTCGCTGCAGATGTTTTTGTGAAAGTGGGGACAAATCCGCGATGTCACAACACTAAGCTTGTAAAAATACTCCTTTGGACATGAAACTTCCGTACTTTCACAGCCGTTATGGGGGCTTTCCTTCATCGTAGACTTTGTTAAATAATCATCGGTAGACAATGGTATGCAGTACCTGTTTTAAACAGCTCGTCACCCCATAATGTCCATCTGAAAATACACCACAGACTTACGCCTAAATCATAAATAGCGAACTAATCGTTTTTGCACATGAAGTTTGACAAATTCGACTGACTCTTAGTACTTCCTTTCATCACAAAACTTTGTCAGTGTTTCATTCGGACAAACGAAATCAGCTGTCGAATCCCACATGCCTCCACTTGCTGAACTGCATCCCAACATATTACTTCAGCACACCAGGAATACTGAAAGTATGAATGCCTAAGAAAGTGAGTACTACATCCTGAACTCATTCTCGGTGGTTCTAAACCAAAAAAACCTTACAAGTCCTCATGTGTACGGCACAATATGTCCGCTCTAAATAAATTGCGTAAGCCATCCCAAGTTTGCCCTTATTATGGATGACGGAGCCATTAGTGTTTAGGTCGACACGATTCTTCATATTCAGTTACAAAACACGTACACGCCATCAGTTCTACTGAGTTACCACAAGACATTACGCCAGGTAAGAAAACTGAGTTTCGTTTGACGTAACAGAGACAAATGGCTGAACGCAAACGGGGGCGCCAATAGAGTGACGAGGCTTTTATTACTAATAGTAATTATTTTGTTTATAAACTGAAAGAGACCCGTGTAGAATAATGTTCGTAAAACAAACAGAATGCTTAGTATTTCTGGACGTTTTGAAGATTTATTTCATCTGATTGCAAAGATGGACGGACAAAAATAAGAGGCAGAATTAGAAGATCGATTTGTCAGTAAACTTGGTTGTCAACAATGAACTACACCATGTTTCCAAAAATTCAACTCACCAGAAATCAGCAAAACTTTGAGGAGATTACTCACTAAATGTACCTAAACGCTACTAAATTAAACGAAATATTGATCAAATCCACTTTTTGGTGCTGTCAGTTGCGGTAAAACTTTAGTTTATCTAAACCGATGGCTTGGTTTCCACCAACCACAACAAAAAGGACTGAGGTTTCTCCAACTTTGTTACAACTCTTACACTCATCTGTGTCGGAAATTTTCTGGTTCGCTCTTAAAACAACTTTAAAGCTCTCAACAGATCAAAACGCATTTTTTTCCTGCCTCTTAAGTTTTAGATTTGTGCAGCTGTTTGAAATTTTCAGCAAATAAACGATGTTGAATGGCCTTTTATTTATCATGCAACCAGACGAAAACTTCCGTTTTACCTTGTGTTTAACAACTGTGTGAAATTAATCTTTAAGTTACAAATTTAAAAATTCATTAGAACTAACAGAGATCTCTGTAGTCTGGGAAATAAGAATTTCATATTCGTTATACAAGAGAACGCTGGTAGTCCAGAGAGCAGATTAAGGACAGTTATTTTATTCGGTGTATCGTAATGGTGTTTTGCTACGAGACCGTTTTCTGTCACCCTCATTCAACCTTAGGTAGGTCATTTAACAGTCAATGACCGTCCGCACTGACCTGAGTGCATTGATTCTGAGTGTGAGTGTGTGTAAAGCCTGATGTTTCTAAATCGAAAGTGGGTAATTCTCTATAACAAACTCAGAAAGGCCATATGGATAAATCAAATGCAGGCTAACTCCATCCCTCTGGTCATCACTCTAGTTATTCCACAGAAAAAGGAAAAACTGGAAGAAAAACTTTCTCTTTGATGAGACGTTTGTACGTGCTTTCAGGGCAGTCTGTTCAGAGTATTGTACTGATAAGCCAATTCGTCTAAGAAACAAGACGAAATTTGTTTGAAATATAATATCAATCACAACCTACTCTCAGTTAGTTACAAAATTGGCTGCTACAAAAATAAACTATTTGCATCCCGTTTCACAATATTTACTGGCAAACTTACAAACCTCAAAGTAAAATGCTATCGACTGTCCGAAGGGCTCCAGCAGTGTTTTGTTCAGCATGAGCGCACTTCGGAAAAAGATCAAATAACACCATATGTTCACGTGTTAACAGTTTGAGAACCGGTATTTAGAACTTTGAGATATCCTGAGAACGAATCGGTGAATTGATGGACTTACAATTAGCGTATAGAGAATAGGTCTACATGAGGTACTAACGAACAATGAAGAACTGCGAAAAACTACCAGACTAACATAGGGTTGGCTGAAAAACTGCTTTAAATACAGCGGCAAGGTAAAATTGGGGTGAGTGAGCAAAATGCCGAGCCATTCATCTTCATGTTAAATCCATTCGGATCTCTTTCACAGTTTTTCCTGCACGACCAGCTACTAGTTCGCCAGATCTATGGCTAGTCAGCTGTATCCTTTTTCCAAATGACCGGTAGATGGCACAACGCGGAAGCGTCGCAAGTTTGTTTTTAGACATCCTTGTCATTGTCAGAGTTCGGTACAACACCAAATCACATGTATAGTGGCCATTAGATTAGAAAGTGCAGTCTGTTATTCTCCTTATTATTTTGTCCTTTTGCCAGCATTGATCTAAACAATAAGCTCGAAATAAGCGAAAATTCTTGAGCCAAAATAGTGTTCACCATTAAGGAATGTTTGCAGGGGGAAACATCTTATTCGAGGAAACACTGCTGTAGCAACGAATTCTTGCCGGTTCAATCACCTTATTCAGACTAATTCAAAGATCCAAAGGTGAACTATATCAAAAAGACCAGGAAAACACCCAGCCAACTGTAATGCCAAATGGTTGGTATCCTGAACATTGCTGGACGTCCGGATATCCAATAGGTTTTCCTCAGCTTGAGTTGACTTAATCTGATTCACGGTTCAATGCGGGCCACTCTCACCGTACAGTCTGGTAGAACACATCATGGGTACTACTTGGATTGACGCCAATTAAGTCGGAGTGTAAGATAGTGCCACGCATGATAGCTCAGGATGTATCAAATTCCACTGATGATCTTGTTTTTGGTGATATGTAAGAAAAGTCCTTCAGACAAATTTCATCCAGTAGTCTTTCTGCTAGTAAGGCCAGAGTACTTAATTTTTAGGTTCTAGATGACCACTGGTTAACAGTCATCGCACTCATATGACGGATATGCAAGGAGATTGGATATTCAGAGAGCTAAGTGTACTCATTTTGGAATCCTCGATGTATCTAATACTTCGTCAGCCAAGTTCACATAGGATATGTATTCATCTAAGAGACGCCCAACAACGAAATATTCTGGTACCACAGGGAGGGATATTGCCCTCGAAAGAGCAAGCATTGTACCACTATCTTGGACCGTTTGGAGACAGAAGCCATCACTCGTAGATCAGGGTTGTTGATGAAGACCAAAAGGCAAAAGGATACCATTTGATTCATTCGTTGGGTGCAACGGTTGAACAATTAATTTTTGGCCAGTGAGTGTGCATTCTATAGTTAGTCTCTCCTGAGCTTATAAAATTCCCTGAAGTATTCACCCTGGTAAGCAATATTGCTCTCAAACGGTCCAAGATACATACAAACTTATGGTAACTAAATCAAACTCATATATCACTTGACGCATCTTTGAACATAATCTGTCAACCACGTTATATTGGAAGAAGGAGGCATACCGGATGTGGGTTGCGCTAGGCTGTTGGCGCAACTGGCTGGAGGTTGTCCTGTCCAGTGATGTACTACTTACTCCGACCACTTCCTAAACTAGTGTTACTGGAACGGTCGAATATTCCTTTAGAAGTCATCAAAAGCACAAACTGGATGATGAGAGACCTGTCAGTCGATCAGAATTTGTGAGAACGCACGTTTACGTAGTTCAACCAGCTAGGCGATTCTAACATTTGGATCAAAAAGAAACTCACGCAAAAGTTTGAAACTTTTGCTTGACTAAAATAAGGTTGTCATTCCAGTAGCTTAGTGACCACGGGGTTGTTATTTTGTCACAAATAATGTGATATCTCCTCATTCCCCCTTTATATATATATATATATATATATATATATATATATGTACGTACCCTCCTCGACATGCAAAGTTGAAGAATTTTACTTACCAGTTAAGGAATCTTGACCCGTTGGTTTGGACAGGAAAGCAAGCCTCAGTTTCTATGTCCATCTAGATGTTAAATAAATTTACGACGGTGTGAATCGCATGTTTCATTTGCCTACCGAGGTGTGTGGATCAAAGAGTTTCATTGCTATGGAATATCTTTCCATATAAAAGTCGGGCATCTCTTAGTAAAATTGTAAACAAAAGTAGAAAATCAATATGGAGAGTTGAAGAGTACATTGTGCTAGAATATGTATAAGAGGTAGTCATGTTCGTGCCGTTGTTGCTAAGAAATTTTTCAGGCCATTATGCAAAACAAGGTTAACTGATATAGGGGGGACGATACTTGCGGCAGAAATAGCACAGCCAGTAAGGTGTTTGTCTGTCGCAGGTAATTCACGCAGTTTAGAGGGGTAGCAGTAGATGACCCAATCAAGTTAAACTTCACTCTAAGTCGGTTTAGCAGTTAGGTCACTGGGACCTGAAATATTAAAATTTATTTTATGATTTAACTAGGGAATTGAGCTATGACGAAATGGTTGGCACCATCCGAAAACGTCAAAATAGTGAAAAAGTTTGCTCAGAATCTTTCCACAGTATTGAATGAAAATTACGATGTTCCATACAAAATGATGAAGGAAATCTGGCAAAGGTTGGTCAGGAATACAGAAGTTGGTTGAAAATTCGATGCCATCACTTGATTTTTGTCAGTAAAATTGAGTATATGATGATAAGTTTGGGTTAACCAAGGTGGAGAGAAGTCTTCTGTTTTTCCTGTTTTTTTTTTAAGCACAAAATACAGCCAACAGATTTACGAGCATAAAAATTTAACAAAATTTGGTGCAACTTACGTCCAGCTATAACGTTCTGAATATTCCCAATTTAGCCTTCTGTTGAGGTTTTCACCGATAAGCCAACCCTGAATCATTAGCCTGGGCAGAAGTCTGTTTGCAATAAAGGAAACACACATTTTCTATACATGCATGGCAGGCAATCTGTGATGCAACCCACCTCAAACGTTTGTACGACTCGCTGTAAGAAACGATTTTTATTCATTCACGTTTGGGCAAAATGAAAAATTACCAGGTAAGTATCCGTAATTGCGTTTAGTATTACAGAAACGTTTGAGTCCGAATAGCACTAGAGACAGGGCAACAAGTCTTCTGTTCGTGAAATTTGAATGACGACGCAGAGTTGAAGAGTGCATTGCGCTAGAATATGTATAAGAGGTAGTCATGTTCGTGCCGTTGTTGCTAAGGAATTTTTCAGGCCATTATGCAACACAAGGTTGACTGATATAGGACTAGCTCATCAGTGGAAACTGGATGTGTTTGGATATCAATAATCACACAAGTAATTGAGAGCTAGGCAAGTTGCTGATCATCTGCTCGTTACCACGCAGTTAAGTGTTCAGCCATCGACCAGATGTTCGCGATTTTAAAAGTCTCTGAATCTGGTAAGATGAATTCCGCCGGTGATTCCCAATCAGGACGAAACAGTTGTGTTTAGACCCGATTCACTGACAGAACAGGTCTTAAAATGAAACGTTATAAAGCACAGTAAAGGAAGTAAAACTACATATTGTGTAAAACAGACAAAAAATACAGATTGCTTCGGTCCAATGTTTCTTTCTCCAGTGGATTAATGGTTCAACGGGTGTGGGAAACTTAAACGTAATTTCCAAACCGTAATCTTATTTGTTATTTTCATACTTTCGTAAAAGTTGACAAAATTATATGTTGTGTACAAAACACGGTATTATTTTTCACTTTGAGAACCTGCATCCCCTATTAAGACGGTCATAGGTATTGAAAGTTTAACGTTGTTCTAAGGATCGTCTTACACTTTCCGAGATGATCATCTCCGTTTGTTCACTGTTAGTCAACATAACCAATAATAAGAGCAAACTGAGCCATGAAATACTGGACACGAAATCATAAACTACCGGAAAACGAACGGCAACTGGAACAAGAATACTGAAACCAGGTTGTAGTTTGTGCTGCGTTTTCGAATCTCCAGTGAAAAACTCGTTTCATAGGTAAAATTACCTCATGATGAAAGGCCTGTAAGCACCGTACAGCTTCCTTCTTTGCTAGGAATGTTTAGTAGTGCGCAACAGAAACGTTTGAGTCCGAATAGCACTAGAGACAGGGCAACAAGTCTTCTGTTCGTGAAATTTGAATGACGACGCAGAGTTGAAGAGTGCATTGCGCTAGAATATGTATAAGAGGTAGTCATGTTCGTGCCGTTGTTGCTAAGGAATTTTTCAGGCCATTATGCAACACAAGGTTGACTGATATAGGACTAGCTCATCAGTGGAAACTGGATGTGTTTGGATATCAATAATCACACAAGTAATTGAGAGCTAGGCAAGTTGCTGATCATCTGCTCGTTACCACGCAGTTAAGTGTTCAGCCATCGACCAGATGTTCGCGATTTTAAAAGTCTCTGAATCTGGTAAGATGAATTCCGCCGGTGATTCCCAATCAGGACGAAACAGTTGTGTTTAGACCCGATTCACTGACAGAACAGGTCTTAAAATGAAACGTTATAAAGCACAGTAAAGGAAGTAAAACTACATATTGTGTAAAACAGACAAAAAATACAGATTGCTTCGGTCCAATGTTTCTTTCTCCAGTGGATTAATGGTTCAACGGGTGTGGGAAACTTAAACGTAATTTCCAAACCGTAATCTTATTTGTTATTTTCATACTTTCGTAAAAGTTGACAAAATTATATGTTGTGTACAAAACACGGTATTCTTTTTCACTTTGAGAACCTGCATCCCCTATTAAGACGGTCATAGGAGAAGAAAAATATCACAACAGACGAAAAAAAACATACCCGGGTTCGCTGTCCCGTTGGGGCTGTTCGTGGTCAAGCCCTTGTTCTCCTAAGGAGTAACAGAAATAGAACAACGACTGAACGTAAAAATCGACTGTGTTTATATTCCAGGGGAATTTCGAAAAATTCGTTGCACACTGCTGCCATGATTGTTCTGGATTTCAGTTCTACGGGTCAATAAGTATTAGGGGGAAAAGCACTGTAACAGCCACCACAATCTGAGATACGGTTGTTGTGAAAAATGGAAAACCAAGCGACACTTTCAAAGCTCATAAACCCAGCTTGTAAGTTAAACCAAATGCTTTCAGATAAAACTTGTTAACACGTACTGTTGCATGACGCAATTGAGTGACATTTTGTAACCTTGGACCAGTGATATATTTATTGTTAACTAGACTACTTCAAAGTAATGTCAAAGTTTATTGACGGCTTCAATAGGTAGCAACCTACTAAATAAATTTTCCAAGCATTACAGGGTTTAATTAAGCAGATTTTATTTAATAGTCTAAGTGCGTAACTTGCTTGAACTGAAGATTTACGTTTTATTTACATGGTTTTAACAACATATTTGGAAGACTGTTGGTCAGTATCAAAATCTCAGTAGCAAGACAACAAAAAGTTTTATGATCACTCGTTAGGTCATTGACTGGTAAGTCAATAAAGAGCTGAGGAATACATGTTAGGATATCCTCGGGGTCGAATTGGGTATCTCTTAGAGACACAGTAGAGAACAGGATCTATTATTTGTGGCGGTAGCGGGTTTTGGAATATGTGAGTACCGACGACCGGCCAGGATGTTGAAATCCGAGGTCCAATTAACTCGGTAGCCTATGGTCGTAATCTATGGCGGTAAGCAATTAACAAACGTCTTCTGTCCATTCATCAGAACTTACATGTTCTCAACTTCTCTGAAACCCTTACAACCGATCCGTTTACGATTTCATTATGTGTTCAAATTCCATTAAATAACCTCAAAATTAACACGTATACCATCTTTCTTTAATGGCCGAACATTCTGCGACCGTGTGCTGAACTATGATTCCGTATGGACTCTAGGAAAATTTGTTTTCTTGCAGCTAGTGATTTGTTACTGATTAGATTACCAAAGGGATGGAACTGTTGTAGGTTTCATGATTCTACCAAATGGGACGATACCCACAAATTTCCTCAGACGAACAACTTTTGCACGATCAACGTATAATGCAATACTAGGTCGTTCAAATGAATTGTCGAAAAATTATTGTGGGTTTTATGTTTCCGCCTGCTGAAAAATGTAGGTTTCTAACAACTTGTTGTACTATTTTATTTTGATGGCGTGAAGCGGGTTATAGGCCAATCGAAGTGACTTTTCCTTTCAGTACGCTGAGGCACCTTACTGATGTAACGGACTTCCGGACACATTCGTTAGTCAGAAAAGCTGAAAAGAAAAGTTTATTCAACAAAAATTGAACTAGTTTCGATGGTTGGCAGAAAGTTATCCAATCAACAATTCTTCTGCTATTGACTACTGTATAGTATAAAGTTATAAATGATCTGTATGTACATAATAAAAAAACAAGGTTATGAATTCGTGCTTAAACAAATGAGATGGAATTAAAATGTCCAAGTGTTACTTTCTATAGACAATACATCAAAAATATAGCCGAAGCTATGTTACACTAATCCGGCCAGTTATTTAAGAGCGCCTGACTGCCTCCTATACCATACTGTGCAGTGCTTTATGTCGCAGCCCTGAAAGCTGGATTTCCATTCATAGAAGCTTTGTTGCAACAGGTGCGTTCCAGCTACGAGATATTTGCTAATGATAAGGAACTTAGCTACTGCCAGAGAAGCATTGGTGTGACTTGGGATCTAAACAGATCGTATTTTGGCTTACTACTAGACAAGTCCAAAATGATGTGTGCATTATAATGACCACTAAGGGCTTCTGTTATACACGTGGCTTAAACGATATGATGAATTCCTTATTAAGGCTGAAGGTATTTGCAATCGTAACAATAAAGCCGGAAAAGTTTAAGTAAAAATACGTAAGCGAAAAGGCTTGTATGTTCTGTGATCTATCAAAGACGTAATACCCCAGCGTGAAATCCCGCGGTCTGTTACGTAAATCTAATTTTTGTAATATAGAGTGCGTTTTTTTTAACATGTTTATTCTTCTGTAGCCTCCGGCAAGCTCTTTCCATATCAGTCTTCATACTTCCTTAGGGATCTGCACGTATACATCACACTTGTAAGATACGATTACGGTGCAGATTTCAATAAACTAATCATGGGAAAATGGGATGAAATGAGATTTACGGAGTAATCCGACAATAATGCATTTGAAAGACCTAATTTGGGTGAGTAATTGGGGATTGAGTCGGATATCACGTACCCCTATCTTGTCGTAAAAACTAGTGCAAAGGTTTAGATATACTGGAGTTGCCTATCGGCGAAATGTGGACTAATGAAAATTTCGCTGGAGAGATGTTTCTACAGGTCTAAAACAAAACCAAACTAACATGAATTTATCAACAAATTTTTACCAGTAGTAAATTATGCTCATATAATTAGAAACCTACATTTTTACGCAGACGGTTATTGCCCAACCTTCGGTTAATCAACACCAGCGTAAGCTTCATTTGATTCTTGTGTCAGGACGAAGTCCGTTCCCAATCATGAAGTTGAATTCGCATAGAAACGACCATACTCTTCACTGTGGTATGTTAATGTATAAGAGCAAATCGGCATAGCTATCGTTTTATTTATCTTGCGCTATGTCCAGATTTCTGTTTTATTGTGGTGTTTTCTGTTTGGACTTTGGTGACTCAGCGGCATTTTAACTAACATGCATCGTTTTAGTGTTTCCAATGTTGTGTAGTGTAGGTTCATACCTCATTTTGGCAGCTTGGATTGAGCTGTTAGTACCTGAAGATGGAGAAATTTCCTGCAGTTTTTTCTGTCGGTAAAACTTCATCCAGCAGCTTCCCGAACTTCTGTTCAATGTGGCCGGTTACCACCGCTTCTGAAGATTACTCCACTGATTGACTGCTCTAGTTGACAAAATAGCACCCGTATTCTTCCTTGACTCAAATAACCTCTAGCTCGATCGGTCTGCTATATCTACTTTGTCAGATCTTTGAAATGTACTAAGTTCTACGACTTAGCAGGTGCTCTATGAGAAAAATATTTAGGTGCTGCAGACGATCTTCATGAGAGTAAAGGCGCAGCATGTAGCCTCCCTTCTCTTAGCTTTCTGGAAGTTCCTGCTTCTCGCGGTGCAAACAAGAAACAGAAAGTATGCAATCTAGGTTGTCAATATGAATGTAAAACATTGGTGGGGAAAGTTGAGACAGAAATGTAGAGGGTATTTTGAACTGTCAAAATCTTTGTGACTCTGCTTTTATGTCGATGACCGTCTTGCATCTCACCAGTAATGTTTCCGAGGTTGATATCCCAAATAAATCATGTGAGAATTGCCGCTGTTAGTGGACACTACCTGCCTCTATTACGGTGTATGCCACAATTTGAGTGCCATTCGAATTATCCAATTGCTACTTTTATACTGTCAGTCCACACACATGAAATTTATGACATTCGCGATACTTGGTAGGCCATTCACGACCACCTTGAACAGTGTGGAGCCAAGTATCAACCCCAGAGAGGTATACCATTCACGGCTGTGAACAAGAGCGACAATGCACCGTTGACAGACGCATAACACGTTCTACCACTTAGAGAAATGTGAATCCAACGTTAGTTATTACCCACCTGCCCATAAGCTCTGATGTTGGTTAATTGATGTCTATGAGAAACTTTATCAGATGTCTTATTGAGGAAGGTTTTATTAAGAAGTATCTTATCAAGTTGGCTCTCAGTGACAAAAATAGCCATTCGTTTGCGCCTCGTTATGAATAAGCTGGTTTTACATGAGCGGGACCTCTAAAGCCCTTTTGGACACTCATGCACAATGCTTCTTACTATGCCGTCCTACGTTGTTACAGGCGATCCTTTGCTTCAATCTGTTAATAGCCGAATTATGATGGACGGACCGATACCTATATGTAAGTGAGCTGCCTCCATCTTCGTGGGCGTTTAATCGCCGACGTTTGCTGATCACTGCGGAGGCGGTCTTTTATGGATCATTGAATGGGTTAGAACTGCGCCCCATTATTATCCTCCCTAAAGCAAAGGTTTCAGTGGTATGCGAACGCAGCTGAGCCTTGTCCGAGAGGCATGATTTCTGTTTATACTAATAAGGGCTGGAGTTTTGCGGCCAAAGCCAAGTGTGACAGAAGTTGGTCTTGGTAAAAGTTATTGAATAAAATTGAGAGGTGACACTGGGTCATCTGTTTTCTTAACCACAAAGTACCATTAAGAAAACTTCCGGTCTTTCCCAATACAAGATCGTCTATCCGGTTAATGAGAGTTGGGCCTGACACTAAATGAATTATACCGGTCTTTAGTCTTTCGCTGGGCATTGTTCAGATAGTTCATGGTCACGGTACTTAAGGGTTGTGCACCAATCGTGTGATGTTTCATGTACGGTATAGTCCGCTTCGAATTGAGCACTACCAAATCAGTTTCAACAATAACTTTGATCCATCTAATGTCACCATCTAAAGAACAACTTTGAGAATGCTTTTAACAGTTGCTAAAGGAACTTTGTTATCTTCGGTGCACTTCAGCTGGTCTCTGAGTATGAAATGATCTGAGTAGCTTCCACCCAAATTTGGGCGTCCTGCCACATGCAACCTGTGTGTCTTCAGAATATAAGATAAAAATATTTATAACAACTTAAGGGAGACGTAGGTTAAGCAAATTTAAATTTGTAATCAGGTAGGTATATGATATTTTCCCACGATATTCCCTTAAAAGGCAGACTACCAAAGTTTCTGCTGCATAATCACTTTTTTATATGGAAATTCGTCATTCGTTTTTAGCCTCCTTTCACTTTGCATCGCGCTTGTTAAAATATACTCGATTTCTTTTGGTTTTTCATTCTGCGGTCAGTCACACTGCGTGATAAACTAGAGATAACTTGTGAAAAATCGTTGCTTCCATTTGCCTAAAACAAAGCAATCGTAGCATCAAATCGAGATGTCATTCACTCGAATGAGGTGACTAATAATCAACCAACCAAATGTTTGGTCTTTCAGCTTGCGAAGCTGACTTTTCAATAAGGGTGAGCTTACGACTATAATTGATGTCTCCAAGGTTCCGGATGTTTGATCTTTGGATGCAAAAACGTCAAATGAGAATATTCTTTAGGATTTAGTGACCGAAATGGGATTCAGTTACATCCCTTACGGAAGGCCACTCAAATCAGCAAAAAGCGAACCAACAAATCAGGTCAGTTAACCAGATTCGAAGGACCAACAACATGACCTATGCACTTTGCATTCCGGGAATGATTCCTAATCCGGGGTGAAACCTAAACGGATAAAATACCAGAAATGTCTAAATAAAACATTATGCTGATTACTATAAGCACATGCAATAGACCGAAGCTGAATTAAAGCTCGCGCGAAAGATTGACGGTTTAAATGATTCAGATGCAGCGAAAACGCGGGTGCAGCATATTTAATCTGTGACACAAACTAAGTTCACGTATGCAGTAAATGCAACGTGCTGGAGAATTCTCTGCTTATATGTAGGGTAGATCCGGAAATCCATGAAAGTTCCTTCCGGATTTTAGGTAGGACCTTTAAATTCCACATTTGAGGGATGCAGTTAAAGTTTAGAATGAGAAACACTCGGGCATAAAAATTACATTAGACTGGTGTGGTGTCCTGGAGTATTGTCGTTTTGCTTTTCAGGTTTAGATGTTCGCATGTTGTTATCCTGCACCAGTTAGCCTGTTACTAGGAAAAATGGTTAGAAAAACAGGTCGCTTTATGTGCTGGCGAAGACTGTGTCGACCACATTCATACGTTACATCAAATTTTGCAGCACCACCACAGTTTCCCCAGGTCGATAATAACGTGTACCTGCGCATCTTCGGAGCGTCAGACCTAGTTTATTGGTATGTTCCTCGAGGTTGTTGGTATCTGACAAGTAATTATGGTGGCGAAATCGCTGAATAATAAGTAACACGGAGAGTTAGAACGTGCGGGAACCGTTTTCCTCTAGTCCTAGTCGGTGTCAAAGTGTACGACGGATGTCCAGTTACGACTAACAAGCTTGGTAAGGCGTCAAATGGAAACAAACTACCCTCGGCAAGTCAACTACGAAGGCTTGTTGACGTCTTTGTGATAGGCGACATTTTTGGTGCAAGTAACTTCATGTCGTCGGGTTTCATTTTGCTGCGGCAGAAATATGCATTTAGGGTTCATGAACGAAAACATCATTTTGAGATTTATTTGCAGCCAATAGACGAGCTGATAAGTAAAAAACGTAGTTACGGGTAAATGGCCAATGGATGCGCAAACAGTGTTGTTAGGAAACTTTGTACTTATAAATGGAGGCAGGATTCAATGAATACCAGGACTGTATCTGTCAAGGGTCCCTTAATCCCAATAGGAAAAACCGAGTAGAAGTTCAGAGTTGGTCTGCAGCAAGACTTGCACAAAAACCTTCATCTTTCATTAACCGATACATGTCGACTTTATGAAATCATATTTTTGCAAGTTCTTGGGTCAAATTTTGCTTCATTGAATGCAAAATTACACTCTCACCAAACAACGATAAAACTCTTATATTGAATTGTTTTACACCAATACACAGAGGTTGATTTGGAAATTCACATGTTTACATAGTTTACCTGCATTTTGTTTTTTCGTATTCTTGTTTACTGCAGTACGACCCGTGAGAAGACATCATCACTGGTAATGTCTCTCTGAAAGGTGATGAAATGTTTACAGACCAGCTGCAAGCCTTGATAGACAAGCCAACGCGTAACAGAACACTCGGAAGTACGTATTACCGTCAAATACCTTGATCAGTTTGTTCCCTAGTTGCTTCGTAAGCATCCTGCATTGATCACGACTTACTAGCTTTCCACATAGCGCAACATTTCAAACTCACAGGCTCTAGCTGTTTGGTTGTTGTTGGTGTAGATCATGCACGAAGCGAAATAGCTTGTGATGGCTTGTTGGCTTCCAATTGTTTTAGTTGCGCTTAAATTTAACACAAACCTCAGTAACTTGGCCGCCGGCTTGCAATAATTTTTTAAGTAAGTCACTGTTGATTAACATCAGTTTCGTAATAGAAGTTTAGTAAAAGTAAATTTCGGTAGGACCATAAATGATCAGGGGCTTTTATCTGCGTAGTATTGGCAATCAAATTTAATTAATGTATGAAATTATATTCAAAGTGCTTTTTTCACTTTCACACACTGATCAAGGATTTTAAATGCACATGCGAAAAAGATTTAACTTTCGTTTTGGTCATAAATGTAAAAAACTGTCGTCGTGTTCGTTTAATATCAAGTTCCGGCATTTCAAATTTCACAATTCTGAGTTTTGTAGTTGGTTATTAAATTTGAATTTTACGCCCGGAAACGCGTAATGCGGACATTTATATAGCGTAATTGGAAGCTTAACCAGTTAAGATATACATAATTTAAATATTTTACACAATATATGATGAAGTTTATATTTTCGTGTTACGTGCCGTCAGTCCTAACTGAAGCGGTTTATTTGCATCGAAGCTTAACCAGTTAAGATATACATAATTCAAATATTTTACACAATATATGATGAAATTTATATTTTTGTGTTACTTGCCGTCAATCCTAACTGAAGCGGTTTATTTGGATTTCTGAAAGCCATAGATACTTTAACCCTAATTGTTTCCGCTAGGTGTTAACTTTAGGTCGTTCTTGAAAAAAATTGCATTTTGCCATCAAATTCCACCTATGAGACAAATATAAGAAGATAAGTCTCATTTGCGGCACTCTCTTATTAAAGTGGTGAATAAAGAGTACTGAGAGCAATGTTAGCTTAAACAAGATTTAGAAGCAACCTACTCACTGGGATGTAGCTGATGATGTCTCACTTTGGACAATGACCTAACATAGAATACTTAACAAGATAAACAAAATGAATTTCGCCCGGATGGAATCAAATGGTTTCCTTTTTAGGTTTCTGCAAATGCGCGTGGTTGAACACTCATCAATCTGGTGCGTAAGAAAAGTAAGTAGAGGCCAGTTTCACGAGTGAAATTTACTACAGGGTGAGTGAAAAAAGCAACGAAAAACATCTGGTTTGATGTCACGCTCAACACAAGAGATAACAGCTCGAAGGAAATTTTCTGATAAACAGAAAGCACATTACATCTAACAATGTGCTCAGAATCGGTGTTAGGTCACTGAGCCTCGTTTTCCTTCCACAAACAAATACTAAGTTGCGCACAAGAATGGGCCAGACGACTATTTCACGACACTGAAACGACCTCTGCATGGAGATAAATTTACTTCTAGCGCGTCTATCGTAAGTCATTGTATGCACACAAAACTGCATTTTGATAAACATAACAACTCCGGCTCACATGTAGCAGACAGACAAAATACGGTTATATCTTGGTCGATTCGCCTGATTCCAGTTCATTTCAGACAGGACCGGTGTAATATATATTAAGGACTTCACACTGGTGGTCAAATCTGCAATTATCCGCGACTGCCAAAATACTAACACCTTTCCATGTTTATGGTAGGCACCATAAACCTATGCGATTGTAGCTCCAAAGAAACGTTCTAAATCAGTTTCTTCCGAAACCGGACAACAAACTCTAATTTTGCACGAGCTGTCCAGTGAATTTAGCTGAAAAAGCATGGATGGAATATATATGTATATATTACATTGTTTGCAATTACACGGTGTGTGCTTGCGAGTCGAGAAATATTGCGACGCTTTCCTCAGATATTTGCAGCATTTAAAGAACACTGCATCAAGTAACGACCATTAGGTTTGAAAATTCTATCTGGTAGCGCTCCTGTTATTAAAGGTTAATTTACTAGATGTAGTCAGGTGGCGCATTCTAATATTAAAATTTCGGTGAAGTTGGCACACATCTGTGGACAATGTTAAGCTCCCTCATAGTATAAAAACGAAGAATTTCAGGACGATTTAACAATACAAGTCAGGGGTTAGAATCTCCACGGATTGGGTTTGCAAACACTAAAATCCACAGATCTAG
Organism: Opisthorchis viverrini; assembly: GCF_000715545.1. Taxonomy (NCBI): domain Eukaryota; kingdom Metazoa; phylum Platyhelminthes; class Trematoda; order Opisthorchiida; family Opisthorchiidae; genus Opisthorchis; species Opisthorchis viverrini. The sequence goes on from NW_008751838.1 coordinate 1,040,666, forward strand.
TGAGTATTTGAACAGCGAACAATATAAGTCATGATAAGTTCATGTATTTACGGAATTTTCGTAGGGTTTTGATTTTATGTGACGCTCAAAGGCACTAGCGATACACAATCTTACATTTGTTCCACCAGCACAAGCTTGAGAGCGATAGTTACCAACAGTGTCTATATATCTGTCTAGATGGCTTCACTGGACAAGTCGCACCATTGGTATTGGTCAGATGCGGTGAAGAAAGATGCGCCTATATGGATGGAGTGATACTTGTGAATTGAAATGTTTCAACAGAGAGTCTAAATAAACATCTGCTGAATATCAGAATTATGATATACCCAAAATAAATGTCCTGACAGAAAGACACCCCACGTATAATCTGGAACATTATTCAAGATATCGGAACATCTAATTAGCTGCACCGCTAGTTGCATTGCGCAGTTTTTTTTCGACCTCATTAAAAGTGTCATGTATAGGACTACAGTTTAATAAGGGGAACAGATGATTTACTTTCACATTAGTTAGTGAGATTTTCTTTGCCACCGTATCAAAACACTATAAAATTGCGGGATGTGGGTTGACCGACCCTATATAGCTAGCTGAATCTTTCTTCCATAATGCAGTTTGACTAAATCTTCTGAATAAGAAGTACCGTAAATATTAGTTGAGAGAATATTTCAGACAATGCAGTCTGTCTTAATGAAAAAGCACCACTCACGCGGGTTCGGCCTCCTTATGTTCATTGGGCAGACACTGTCAAACCTGTCATACATGAACACAAAATCCATAAATAGTGTCCCATTAAAAACACCCCAGGGACGCTTCGCCAAACCGATTTGACAGCAGGTAAGAGACCATATTTTTATGCAAAGCCCTAAAGATATACCGTGTCTACCAATTTCACCTGGACATAAGTTGTCAAGCATCTTAAGGTACCAGAAAATGACAGTCGCGCTCCTTATTTTAACTGTGCAGTTCGTGACCCAACGTGTTGTGCGTCTTAAAAATCAGTGAAGCCGTCCTGAGTTTGATAATATTTAGATTGATCTTTCAGTGTCTTCTGAGATGGCCAAAGTGCCCACCTAGCCATTATTTGTTATACCAATTTAACAAAACAAATTCAAGCCCATGAATAAAACATACGAATAATATTAGCAGCTTTGAGTATATTTGACCCAGGAATTATGTCATATTCAGTTGTTCTCTCTTAGGTCATTCATCGATTACTTTGAAAATGAAGGTAGTATCCTCACGGATAGCAAACTTTATGGCCTTCCAAAAATCCATAAACTAGATGTCCCGGGGAGACCGATAGTAGACGGACTAGGTTCCCCACCGCATGAACTGGCCAGATTCTTGGCCGGCATTTTAAAGCCCCTCATTGGGAAATCTAGTAATTACATTAAGAATTCATTGGACTTCGCCAACAAACTTTTAAAGCCCCTCACTGGGAAATCTAGTAATTACATTAAGAATTTATTGGACTTCGCCAACAAAGCAGTGGGTGTCACTGTTGAACCAGATGACATCCTCGTAAGCTTTGATGTGAAATCGTTATATACAAACGTTCGAAAAGGGGATTCTTTAGAAATAGCCAAGCGACTACTGTTGGCGGACACCACCCTTCCAGAACGGACACAGCTTACGGTAGATGAAATAGTGGAAGGCATAAAAGCATGTCTGAATCTCACCCACTTCGTTTTTGACTCAGTGGCTTGCACTCAAGAACAAAGTATAGCAATGGGATCTCGAATATCCCCGGTTTGGGCGAATATATTTGTGGAAGAATTTGAACAGAGAGCTTTGGCCGGATTCCCCTACCTACCTAAGATATTTTGGCGGTATGTAGATGCCACTTTCGCCGTCATGAAACGGGACAAGGTTAGTGAGTTTTACAATTACCTGAACGAACTGAGTCCACAGATCGAATTAAGTATGGAGATGGGGTCAGCCTTGGGTACACTATCCTTTTTAGATTGTATGACACATAAGGTTGGGGGGAACTAAAGACCACAGTGTACGAGAAGCCAACCAACACTGGGGCAGTTTTGAACTACTCGTCTCCCTATCTAAAGTCGGTGTACGCAAGTATTGCGTCGTCGATGTTTAGGCCTGCAAGGGCCTTGTGCACAGAAGAAGTTGATCGGACAGCGATCAAAATTGAAGTGAAGAGCAAACTTCGGGGTAGTGGATATCCAGCTAGCTTGATTAAGCGTCAGCTGCGAAGGGTGTTGGTACCGGTAGGGAAACCCACCAGGGAATGGATCGGGACCGCTGTTATTCCATATAAACCAGGGACATTTGAGGTCATTCAAATAATTCTAAACACGCCTAACATAAGAGTAGCTTTCCAAAGGGGGAAAACTCTGCGCTGTGCACTGCTGCAATCGAAGGATCGCCTCCCGGCAAACAGAACCAGGGACTGTGTCTACAAATATAAGTGTAATGACTTCACCAAGGTCTATATAGGATAGACGGTCAGGGAACTACACATCAGAGTCGGAAAGCATAGTAGAAAAATAAAGAGGCCACCGAGAAACGCAGATGAATATCAGGCGTTACTGAAAGACTCGGCATTTGCGGAACACGCACTGGACACGGGACATAAAATAGACTTAGGAAATGTTGAGGCTTTGAGGCGAGGACTACGATTAACGTCACAGACTGATCGCTGAGGCGATGGAAATCGCCGAGCATCCCAGTGTTAACAGAATGGAAGGCGTGAAAGTGGCTGGAAGGTGGAGAACGGTCTTGGTCACTCGAGCTGACACGTGTTGGTGTGCGGTCATCAGAAGGAAGAGTGGTCATCATCTGAATTCCACTTGACCTCAACCCTCCTCAAACTGAATTGTCGGAGCACTCACAACCCCACAAAGACCAGGGAAATCTACCAGTGACACCCGAGGTGAATCATCAATTGAAGCACCCTGAAGTGGAAGATTAAGGAACGAAAAGCGATTGGCACTAATTTGGAACTCGATGGATTTTCAGCAACCTTACGAGTAGTACATTACATGTATCGCGATATTTCAAATATCGTAGCGACTGAAACATGAGGCGGCCTGGTGCAGCACATTCAGTTGCCTGAGAACATCATAAACGAGAGATTCAGCTGGGTTCCAGGTGATTCTCTCGAAAGAACCAAACTGGTTTGCAAATGAGTGTATGTTCGCTAATTTGAAACTCCTCCAACCCATCAGGTCAAGATTTTGGTACCCACACTAGCAAACAAGAGTCGTTAATTGAGACTCAACACTGATCTAGTGTGAAGAGGACTTACTGATTGGTTCCCCATCTGTCTTATAACCTGGCCAATTTGGTGAGCTTTTCACCTGGCTTGATGAAGCTTTTGTGTCAAAAGCGAAACGTTGCTGAAATAAAAACTACCGATTGTTTACCAAGCCCTTCTGAAAAAAATAGCAAACATATTTGCAGGTGGATCAGTTTTGTTCAAATGAATTTATTGGGTTGTAGCAAAATAGAGGAAGAAAGAATAGCCCTCAAGGATAAATCAGCTAATATTCACTGTTACCTAATCTTCTTGGGTGTTAGATACTGTAATTAGCTTGTGGCACGCAGAGTAACTTAGAGACCCACAAACAACCACGGACAATCCCGAGGACCATGTAGCAGTTTGATGTAGATAATTTCAGTCTTAATTGTGCTAACAAGCTAGAGGGTTTTGCGGTGAACTGCAAAACTTTCTTATAGACTCTCAGATTTGTCTTAAAATACACAGCTCTGAATGATCATTATATTTTCTACTCACCATGCAAACGAGGTTTGTATTTTTGAGGACTTGATACGTTTATGTTTTGTTCCTCTCTGAATGTGAAGTGCAACTTTCAGACAATACATCCTTCTTATCTGTTTGAAGAGCTCGTTAGTTCATGTCCCAAAAATAGGCAATCCTGAGTTTTTGAATATTATTTTCTTTAGTCAGATAACTGTTATCCTTCGTGTTCAGTTTCCTTGGAAATTGGTATTATTGCAGGGCGGAAGTTTTTTGTTTTCTGGTCTTGTCCAGGACAAACGTAGTTTATTTTGCAAATGTGGATCCGCGCTCGTTCCTAGAAAACTTATTGCATCGAATTCCGTGAACGTGTGTAGAAGCCTGCCGGAACGTGTTTGAAGAGAAAGCTTTAAAGTACACGGTAAGAAATTAGGGGGAAATTTTGCCTTACGGATACATACCTGACGTGACACGTTTCAAAGTCGAGTCATTTATAATACCCCTAGTATTCAGCGTCATTTGCAGAGTGATATGGCGTTGTCAGATAACACGTATCTTCCAAAAGTCAAAAGAAACCTCTTTGACACATACGGTCTTTGATAAAGGGCATGGTTGACACGAACAGCTTATAAGCTCTTTTAGTACTAGGAATCCTAGTTCTCTTGACTTATGCTGCATTGTATTTGGGCTGTTGGCAGTCTGATACCAGCGCGGTTAGCCTGTAGGAGATCTTTCCGTGACGATTCCTCGGCATCAAATTATATTGGTTATCATTGGCCTGGGTTGAGCTAACTACTCGGGCTTGGCTTGAGAATGTTTCGTTTTGGATGAGTCGCATAACCCGACTCAGAATTTATCACCCAAAGCCGTTTTCCATGTATCTTATCGCATAAATTCCGCTTAAGTTTAGACACATTTATTGAAACTTAGGTACAAGCGAATCACTAAAACTAGCTTTTTCAAACGCAGGTTGATTATTGGATTTCTCCGACATTTCTTCATCTGTTATTTGGATAACAAGCTATTAGAAGTATGCGTAGAGTTGGCACTGGGTAGCATAAGGTTCCTGGATTACTTGAGTACCAATAAATAGGTTAAGCCAACCCTATATAAGGAACGGACCTCGTTCTGTGAGTTGAATTTTTTGTTTGTGGTCATAAGGAACCAAGCTTCTTAACCGCTTAAAGTTTTAACTGATGACTTCCGTCGGACAACTTGTGACCTATGGGGTGAACGCTACAAAAGACGCCCTTATGTTAATATCTTTATGGAAATCAAATTAAGCGTTTTCGCGGAATAAGAGAGAAAGCTTCTCGCACCCACACATTCAACAACAAAGCCGACGGATCGTATGGTTAATTTTGCTTCCCAAACATGAGTATCATCATCAGTTTGTCCATAATTTAGTCGAATTTGCAACCCAAAACCTTGTGGCAGTTAGCCTGAGCGATCTATGCCTACGCAAATTCATAGAATTGCTTGTTTAAAAGTTATTGCGTCTAGTTAAATTAGTAGCTGCCTCCAGCCATGACATACCCATCTTGAATACTCATCAGAAATACTAGAACATTGCGAACCTCACCTAATAATAAGTTCCGCTCTTGGTAGCCTAGCATATACGAAATGAATGAAATGCGCTAGTGTTCTTGGCCTTAAAATGCGTCAGGTCAAATATGTCAATGATAACCCCTTTATATCCTCCAATTCTGTTCGATCAGTTTTGTAAAAAGAAACAGTAAAACCAGGTACACGGCGAGTTGATTGCGGTGTTTTGTTAACACAATACTTGTTGATTATGCGGTCTGGTAGCTTAAGGCAGTTGCAGACGACGGTCCAAAATGACCGCTTACATCACGGTTGTTAAACCAACACTCGGTACATTACTGAAAATTGTGTTATGATACCTCAGTGGGATTTTAGCTCCATCAAGTTTGAACGCACATGCTTTATCCACTTGTACATTTTTTTCTCAGGGTTTTTTTGGTTTCACGAGTAGATGTGTAATGCAAAAAATATCACGAACTTCGATGCGTCGAACACACATGCATAAATCCTTTATGCCAGAGAGGCATTGTCCTTTTTTGGTATGAACTCAAAAGAATAAGTCCGCCAGTGAAGTAGATGTGGATTTCACAAACTCCGAAAAAATTGCAGCTGTGACCATGACTACCTTTGCTCAAAATACAGCAGCATACAGCTTGCAGGCTGAGCTGTCTTGTTCAGCGTTGGCATATTTAACACACCATTTAAAAAAGTTGAACTTGTGATGGTGACATGCAAATTAACTCGAGCTCACCTTACGAGTTTAGTTTAAGAAGTTATTTGGCATTTTTGTTATTAGAATCAAATGGCTCCACAAGTATGCTGTGAGTAGACGGATATCAGGTGTTGAATAACTGTTCTTTTTGTTTAAGTAAACGTAATGTTTCAGCCTACAGAGTCGCTGAAGGCTTACACTCAGCAGAATTATTTCTGGCCACATTTTGCTTAAGCACAACAAAAGCCAATTCTCACCAAACAGACTGGATGCAAGGCAATTTACTATCAATTTACCGCGTCCAGTATCGATATAGGTTTCTTGTTGTAGAGAGTTATCTGTCGAAGACGAATGGTGAGCCATTGGTTAAGCATGTTGCAGCATCAACAAGTTACAACTAGGAACAGAAGCAGTTGTTATCCAGAAATACTTTTTATGCTACAACAATATATCAGCCTGGCTTCCTTGCATTATCACCATGCTTTGCGCAACCGTCGGTTTATACTCTTGTGTTGCGTTATGTTTATGGCAAAGTGCTCAGTTAGGCAAGCGAACAAACAGACCAGTTTCTTGACCGCATCAATGAGTAGATTTATGAGACCAACGAATAGAAAATTACCTGTCAACCGCTACGATAATAACTCAACGCTTCCTTGCATTATCACCATGCTTTGCGCAACCGTCGGTTTATACTCTTGTGTTGCGTTATGTTTATGGCAAAGTGCTCAGTTAGGCAAGCGAACAAACAGACCAGTTTCTTGACCGCATCAATGAGTAGATTTATGAGACCAACGAAAATAAAATTACCTGTCAACCGCTACGATAATAACTCAACTTAATTTGTGCTTTTTGCTTCAGAGTATGAAAAAAACAAATATGTGTGAAACTTGGCGCTGACACACTTACGTCTTCAGGAAAACCAAACCACTAATTTTTTCCAGGATTAAAGCCGTGAGATGGTAATTAGAACGGTGGGGACGAGCCGTGTACGAACAGCCTAATGTCTTCTACTTACGGTTAACTATTACAAAAACGGACACCAAATCAGCAAAACCCACGTGGGGAACAAATTTGCCAGACAATATGTGCCCAAACGGATGTACTGCACGGCATTCAGCTTTACACCTTCCAGATCTACTGTAAGTTGCTTTCCGGCGCAACAGTAAATTTTATATTATTTTTTTGGCGTGACATGTAAAAACAATAGACAGAATACGGAGTTTGTAAGGAATATTTGTGGAATTTTGTACGTCGGGTTGTGTGGGGCCGCATCGTGAACCAGCCGTCGTTGAGTGGTTGAGTTCTATGCCTAAACTAATTCCCCTTCTGAGCCCACGTGTGAAAGTTACCTCAATTCTATAAATCTACCACACTTGGTGCAGCAGGCTTTCCGTTCTGGTTTCGTTTTGGCCGTCTGTAGATTTTAACCGTGTTTAGGTGATCAGTACCACTAGTGTTAACTTTGAATTATGGTAAGTGGAGAAGCAAAATAACAATTGTGGCTCTTCCCCGTCACTTCACCGATGCAGCCTAGGAGGAGCTTGGCTAATTTACAAATCGAAAACTATCGGGGAAATATCTTTCACGGGCCCCCACTCAAGTTTCTGACCAAGCAAAACGATTTGGAAAGTTCTAGATTCACAAGCGAGCCAATAAAATATAGAGTTGTAACGTGGCACACTGCGGGCACAATCACGGGTTGCAACTCAACTCTAGCAACCGTCTAAAGCTAAGAGGGGAACACATCGAGTATCTAT
>NW_008751838.1:1049496-1055797 GCF_000715545.1 Opisthorchis viverrini
GGCCAAATTTTAGATGAATATTCTCGAACTTGACATTCGCAGGACCTATGCGTCAACGTTTACTCTCGTACCACTTGGCTCAATCTATTGGGCCCACCAGCATTACTGTTGCCTGGAAACCCATTTCCGCTCTCTTATTGTGATTCCCCCAATAACAATTCTGATGCCGTGAATATACGGTCTAGTTACTCTGTTGGACAGAGAGGAGGCAATTACATTACTAAGACATACAATGCGACGGTTGCTCAAAAAATGCCCTGACTTACGTTTTGTCAAGTCCGCCGTACTGTTGGAATCGGCTGGAAGATTCAGTGGCGCAATGAAAATCGCAGTCACCAATCCTTCCGTCCACGTCTTTGAAAGGTTGCCCCCGCCTTCCTGCCTTCATACCTTATCCTAGCTTATCCAATCTCAGTTCACCTCATGCTAACAAACAATGCCTTCATGGCAATATCACATTTATTTTTAACCCAGATTGACAGTTGAAGCATTCTCCTGTTGGCCTACTTCTTCCTCCGGACTGACATTCTCCTGTTGGCCTACTTCTTCGATCCTCCGGACTGTTAAAGGGAACAGAACGGTCACTCATGGCCTGTTACCCTAATTCATTGAGTTTGAGCACTCGAAGATTTTTATGCCGTTTGGCCTGCATGAAATTCGCATAATACTAGCCGCAACAACAGAAAACAGTACAGTCGGCAAACGCAACGAACACTAGCTGCGCCAAACGCGCCAGTTGGCTAAACGAAACTTCCAAAGGCATACGGTAAATGTGTGAATTGCTTAGTAATAGAGCCACTGCTAATTATGGTCCAGCGTCGGACGATTCTATAAACAGGAGGTCAAAATGCCAAACCCATCGCCTCGTGACACTTTTCCATACCTATCCGATTGGCCAGTCCGACCCACTGTTCCGCCCAGCTAGATGTCAAGTAGGCTGTGGTCAGTTCAGACGGACGGAGAGAATCTGTCTCTTTCCAGCCTGTCGATGGTGCTGGGTACATACTACTTGCACCCAAATAGGGTGCAATTTTGGTCGGTCCCTAAGATCGTCCCTTGTATAAAGCATTAGACTGCCCTATTTGATAAAGTATTTGGTTTCATGGTCGACGACCATTTACGGCCAAATTTTAGACGAATATTCTCGAAATTGACATTCGCAAGGCCTATACGTTAACGCTTAATCTCGTGTCACTCAAGAATACTTGAATGTTAATTGTTACGTTATACCTTCAACCTTTGGTGCTTTACCTAAAGTCAGCACTATAACATTTCAGTTTTTTGGCCGGATGTTTAAAACTGCTTCCTTTTTTTGAAAAACCGCTTTGACCAGAATGACTGCCAAATTTTGGTGACGGTGAAGGTTGCTGACGTGTTCGAGAACCGACAGCTCTGGAATTGTCCAAACTACACAAAGGTGTCAAATTGATTACAGGCACTTAAAATTTTAATGCGATTAAGCTCGATAACAGGCTGCGTTGCGTATGAGAAACAGTTTAATTGAGAAATGTGGTGATTCTAGTATGCATTGATTTCTGACCATAGAAAGCTTAACTAGGGTTGATTTCAGAGTGGCAAGTTTAATCAGCAATGAAAAAGACACAATGATGGTCACACGCCGATGTTTAGCTATCCGGTTAGGCAATATTAAACACAAGAAGACCTGAAAAGCTAGTTCATGTGAAACGGTCTATCTGGCAGATTCAAAACACTCTGGTATCGTTCTGAACTCACCAACCACCCAAAGTTTTAATGGTAAATTCTGCACAAGACATTGTATTTATTTGTGAGTTTTTATTATAATAGAGCGTGCATTAATACATGATTCTGCATGGACAATCCTAAAATACGGCTCACCGACCCCAAGGTAAATCAATGTAAGCTCCACGCTTATGTTGTGACATAATTGGTCGTAGTTCTTCGTCCCATATTACGCGCTCTGGGGGTATGTGCTCAAAAACACTCGATCGTTTTCCCCACGGAAGATCCAAGTACGCGCCCCGTTTGTCCTCCGAAAAACGAGGCAAAATTGCAGCCAGTGTACCACAAAGTAGATAGGCAATCAGTCCAACTGGTATTATGATTTTCTGTAGATTTGACATCGTGGTATGACTGGAACAGATGAGGACATTCGGTAGTGTTCAAACAAACGCTTGTTAAATTGATAATTTGAGAACTGTCTGATCAATAGGTTATACATGTGTTGTCCCAAAGCAAGTAGATTTCAGTTGACAACTTAATGTTTACACAACCAAACACTGTTTAGGCTACCTAATGAGCTAACAACAAAAGTGAAACCTCTCAGTGAATTGAAAATTTTGTGTCCAACTGCATGTTTTATCATTATCACCCGCAGCCTGAAATTTCTAGGGAGTAATTAAATTTTTGCGAATGATAAAATTTAACTGCTTGCGTTTATGAGGCTCAGTTAAACTATCATCACGTTTTACTGAGTTTCGAATATCCGGCGAAGTAAGATGGTTTGACTAAAAAAAATGCTGTGAGAATATGAACAGATCTTCTACATATAGTGCGTATAACTGCAAGTATATAGTTGCAAGTGTACATGCAGTGGTACATGAGTGAGTAAACGTTACTATTCAGCGCTTTAAAAAGTATCTTCAAGGTACAAAAACCAGTATGATTCCTTGACTGCATATTCATTTTAAATCAGTCTACATTTCAGTTTTTTGGCCGGATGTTTAAAACTGCTTCCTTTTTTTGAAAAACCGCTTTGACCAGAATGACTGCCAAATTTTGGTGACGGTGAAGGTTGCTGACGTGTTCGAGAACCGACAGCTCTGGAATTGTCCAAACTACACAAAGGTGTCAAATTGATTACAGGCACTTAAAATTTTAATGCGATTAAGCTCGATAACAGGCTGCGTTGCGTATGAGAAACAGTTTAATTGAGAAATGTGGTGATTCTAGTATGCATTGATTTCTGACCATAGAAAGCTTAACTAGGGTTGATTTCAGAGTGGCAAGTTTAATCAGCAATGAAAAAGACACAATGATGGTCACACGCCGATGTTTAGCTATCCGGTTAGGCAATATTAAATACAAGAAGACCTGAAAAGCTAGTTCATGTGAAACGGTCTATCTGGCAGATTCAAAACACTCTGGTATCGTTCTGAACTCACTAACCACCCAAAGTTTTAATGGTAAATTCTGCACAAGACATTGTATTTATTTGTGAGTTTTTATTATAATAGAGCGTGCATTAATACATGCTTCTGCATGGACAATCCTAAAATACGGCTCACCGACCCCAAGGTAAATCAATGTAAGCTCCACGCTTATGTTGTGACATAATTGGTCGTAGTTCTTCGTCCCATATTACGCGCTCTGGGGGTATGTGCTCAAAAACACTCGATCGTTTTCCCCACGGAAGATCCAAGTACGCGCCCCGTTTGTCCTCCGAAAAACGAGGCAAAATTGCAGCCAGTGTACCACAAAGTAGATAGGCAATCAGTCCAACTGGTATTATGATTTTCTGTAGATTTGACATCGTGGTATGACTGGAACAGATGAGGACATTCGGTAGTGTTCAAACAAACGCTTGTTAAATTGATAATTTGAGAACTGTCTGATCAATAGGTTATACATGTGTTGTCCCAAAGCAAGTAGATTTCAGTTGACAACTTAATGTTTACACAACCAAACACTGTTTAGGCTACCTAATGAGCTAACAACAAAAGTGAAACCTCTCAGTGAATTGAAAATTTTGTGTCCAACTGCATGTTTTATCATTATCACCCGCAGCCTGAAATTTCTAGGGAGTAATTAAATTTTTGCGAATGATAAAATTTAACTGCTTGCGTTTATGAGGCTCAGTTAAACTATCATCACGTTTTACTGAGTTTCGAATATCCGGCGAAGTAAGATGGTTTGACTAAAAAAATGCTGTGAGAATATGAACAGATCTTCTACATATAGTGCGTATAACTGCAAGTATATAGTTGCAAGTGTACATGCAGTGGTACATGAGTGAGTAAACGTTACTATTCAGCGCTTTAAAAAGTATCTTCAAGGTACAAAAACCAGTATGATTCCTTGACTGCATATTCATTTTAAATCAGTCTACTACTCTTTGAGAGTTTGGCTTATAATAACCGTTCTGGATAAGAAAATGTGCTATCCTCACCGATATCCTATCATGGTACACAAAGTCACAAACAAATATTGTCAATAATCCGCGATGCACACCAGGTGATTGGCCACTGAGGGTTGTGATATATATATATATATATATATATATCTGTCACTAACCTAACCTATAAAATGTCTCTTTCCCATTTTGGTCCCAAAATAAGACAGCGTACTGCTTGTTCAGAAGAATAACGGACTTGCCAAGCTTACCTTACCAGCCTAATGAGTTGTTCTAGTGGATGTTGTTTTCTAGTCCACTGACTGCTCTCTTTGCGGCAGTCACTGACCATGTGTTGACAATACTTCTTGTGAGCCCATGACCAGGTAGTCTAATGACCCACTGTTCCACGAAGCCTATTTGAAGTAAGCCACTTCCTGAGGTTGGTTTTTGAAATTATTTAAGAGTTCTTTCCCAGAGTGATTAAAGATTTCGCAAAAGTTGTAATTTTTATCGACGTTTAAGATGATGAGACATTGTGATAGGATATTCCTAATCGCTGATAACTTTAATGAAACATAATTTAATTGGGAATTATATATGTAAACGAGGCGCAGAAACAAAATGAGAAGGTACATTTTTGATTAAATTCGCAGGATAAACCTTCTGTTACACAAAATGGACAATTAAGAGTATTCCATACATCACGGCTGTATACATTTGTCTTACCGCTCTTTTTTGAGCGATAGTATTTTGTGGATATATCTAGCCCTTCACATTTAATTAAACAATCAACGAGCTAAAACAGTCTCGACTACTATTCACTGAATGGAAAGATTCTCATCCAGATAGGATTCCTTTGTGTTTCCGTATGTGTGCACATTATTCAATGTTTGAGGATAGCGGAGGAATATAGGTGTACCATTATGTTCTTAATGTGGCACATTTAGTATCCCACAAGTTGTAATAAGGAGTTTTGAAAAATTTCTCGCAATGGCCGCTACAATTAAATACCAACACAGTAGGTCACATTTTCCGTAAACCTTACAGGTTATAAGTAAATACTTTAATTGGTAAAATTATTAGAAATGGCTTTTCAATCGGCTACAGAACAGAAAATCATTTACTACAACAGAGCTCACAATCGACGTGACTTTCTGTCTTGGTAAAATTTACACACTACACTCGGGTGTGGCAAAATTAATACAAAATTTTTAGGCAACTATGTCAAACTACTTGTTGATATTTTTTCTTCATTTGAATGAACTGCGAAACAAACGTTGCTAGATGTTTTACCATGTTTATGGCAATGTTAGTGGACCAGGTTGAAGGACACAAGAATGACTTCACACACATGTACTCGCACTTCGTATAGACATGGCTTTATCTGAATTTCTATATGCTTCACACGATTATCCAGCAAAATCGGCTTTTTGTCAAGGAAGGCCACCTCCTGTTGAACAAAATTTTTCTAAATTCCCACAACGTTTTTTTCGAATTTTGCAATATTTCATGGAACACACTGCTCTCTTGGCCTACAGTAGCCAAATATTTGGTTGTTAGCAGATCTAGATTTGTAAAAGCAGGTGTGATGAAGACTGTCGCTTTGCGGCGTCTGTGAAGTTCGAATCCACAGCTATTCTTCTGGAGCGGAAATCCTACAGCTTCAACTATTCCAGCTACCTGTGTCTTGCATAGCTCAAGCGTTGGCTTCGAAGTGCGGATGAACACCAAGAATATCACGGATGTGCACTGCTACTAAGCCTGAATGAAATCGGAGACGAATTACAACTCGTTCATGTTCGACTTGAGCAATGCACATATCTGTCAAATTAATTCTGACGCACACGCAGAGGCATCTATGTTTTCCGCCTTTCAGAAGGTTTCAGTGGCCAGACGTAACAACCAATATTTTGTATCGACGCATGTTATGTAACGCACTTGTAGTCCCTAATTTTCAAACAATAGTTTATTCCAAGTCCATGTAGGCTGTTTTTGTGAGAAAATGCTTCCAGGCAGAGAAAAGTAAAAAAACGCGAATCTAACCTCCAATAAAAGACTCACCTTTTACTGTACGAACAACAATGGAAGTTATTGTGCAATCGCCACTTTTATATAGGAATTACCGGTTGTACCCAATGGGATGACTTGTTTTTGCAAGCACACAGGGGGGGTTGGCTATGATCCACTTATTGCTATCACCTCTTTCCC
>NW_008751838.1:1055807-1066309 GCF_000715545.1 Opisthorchis viverrini
GCTGATCAGTCGTATAGTATTGTTATCCTATTGGCCGATAAAGGTTGAGTAGACAGTTCAATAATGGAAGCTTTGAGATGGATAGAAATGATGGCTTTTTAAGGAATGAACACCAAAAACGCAACAAAGGTTTTGGACTACTCCACACAGAAATTTACATCTATTTCTGTCGTTCCAGTCAAACGGTAGTTGCTTTTTCAAACGACCATCAAGATTCTGGGCCGGTGCTTTGCAATTTCAGACTGGTTCTTTTGTGGCCATCTGAGTCTAGTTTTGGAGGTGAGTCACAACACAATATTGTGCTGCTCTGTCAAGGAATACAGTTCTCCGTGTACAATTCAATGTTTTGGCTATGTGATAATAACAGGCTGTCCCCGACGTAATAAAATTTTACCATGGGTATATGAAGTGTTTCTTTAAATTGCGGAAAACCAGTTTCGGTGGTCAAAGTATACAGTGATTGACTAGTTTCTGCCGTTATGCTATCAGCTATCTAGTAAACAGCAAGGGAAACGTATGAGAGTGGCACCAAACACGAGTATTCGGAGAAACATCCAGCAGTTACCGTTAAGTCGACCACACCGATCACAGTCTTTATTATGTTGCGCTTCTCATTAATTTCTGTTGAAGTAAAAATCTCAAACAAATAATATTCAGCATACCGAGGTATAGTTTACTCGTGCCGCTCTATAGCAGCCTCAATTGTTGGACTGTGTTCCACAGTAGTAAGCTATAAATGACTAATTAACCTGGAGTTTATTAGCACAAAAATGGAAAACTGATAACAGACGCACATCACCCAATAATGAAAAATTGTTTGTAGGTGGGTTAAGTTTTAATCAAAGGACTGGGGATGAATAAGTAAGAAGCTACTCTGTTTTTAAGTGATTTCCACAACGCAATGGAACAACGTACAATGCAATCCAATGGATAAAATCTCAGATAACCCAGTAAGAACAAACGAATTATGAAATTTCTTTTCGTTCAACGACCCCATTGGGTTTCGCTGACCAAGCGAGTCAAAACCTGGTAGGCTAAAAGTGCAACCGCGCTGTATGATATCTTGTAAAGTGCACCTAATGGATGAAATGTTTTACAAATGCTTTCAGAATTGTTTTGGATTCATTATAAAGCAACCAAACAAGTGTTATGGGTCTAACATTCCCTTACTCTTTTTGGATTGCACTAGCAAAGCAATTTAGCATGGTAAATGAAAAAGCTTTTGTCAACTGACGGTGATATAGAACAAATTAATATCATAAACAATCTGCTAAAGGCGTGAATCTCAACAATTAGTAATGTAAGAGCTCAATTATTTAATCAAAGAAAAAACATATCAACTTTTACACTAACAATAAACATAGAGTCACTTCATTCAGGAAGCCCTTTAAAACCAAATATCATCGTATAAAATTCTCCCAAAGTGTTCCTGCCGGCTGACAGTTCCTAAATGAACGCGAAAGAATTCAGGTGATGTGGGTTGTAAGTTCAAAGTTTTAGCTGCTGACGATTACCACATGTATTAGTATTAAATGCATACTGAACGCAACTTATAAAAGTCGGGGTCACTGGGGGTAACCGGTAGGCAGAAAAAGAGTCGCATTCAGGATTATTACCAACTGTTTAGCCTACTCTCAGGTGCGCTGTGATGGGTAGGTGATGGGTGTCATGTAAATTTCATGTGCCGTATGAATAAGCACTAGACCAAAACAGTACACCCGTGCTTATAAGTCGAGATTTCGTCGTGGTACACACACGTCATTAGAGTGTGTTCGATGGTCTCTGATTCATACATATGTAGTGCAATATCTGAGTCATACTCCATTCACTTCCACCTCTTAAGGAGACTTAAAAGTTTTGTTTACATTCGCTGAGCTGAATCTTCAACTCTTTGTCCAATGATAGCGAAATCAGCACGGTCATTCTTAAATTTTATGATGAACTTAACCAAAGCGACTGAGACAGGTTACAACTTTGCCAATTACCCTCAATTACGTGCAAAAATCGCTTTTGCCGTTTGTACCAATAAATTATCACTCCTACTCTTTCAATTTACGTTTTTTCTGTTTCCCTGAAGCTTATGAATGCATTTATATTTATCGGTAGAAATATGTGGCACACAAACTTGGTCATTCAAAATGTAGTTTTTTTCTACACGCTAAGTACGACTGATTCATATGTCAGATGTCCAATTTTCTTTAGGAAAACTAGTTACCCCTAAGTAATGGGAGCAGCATACAAAAACCTAGTTAAAATCAATGCTGAAGTTAACGAACTTTTCACAAAAGATGGTTTAATCTCTCAAGGTGAAAGTGTACTTTTATATAGAGCAGGTGAATGCATCACACCTGCGAACAAGGCCATCGATTAAAAGATAAGATAAACGCGCAAAATGTTTGTTTTGGTTTTTCGACCGTTTGATAAAGCAATCTTTATAAGTGCCCTTGAAATGGTTATTGTCTATGCATCTTGTAATAGATGAGGGGAATTCCTACCCAAATGTCAAGGTTTTCCTGTAACTGTTACGTACAAAAACGGTTCATTCTGCCGTTGTGTGCAAACTTTCTGAAATAATATGTTAGGCTAATGATTGGTTCTGCTGAAACGTAAACCCCAAGGCAATTTCCTCTAAAACGCATTAGAGTCAAATTGCAGGACTAGTAATTATGCGCCGGATGGCAGGAATCTTTGGTTTCTTGGATATTTCTCCTCTTAAAAGTAAACTGGAGGTGTGCTATTTTATCTTGGTCAACAATAAAAACCGTTCTTCCTGTGCAAGCAGCTAAGTGAGGTAGCTGCTATTTTGAATAAGGAAGCTAAGACTGTCTTGTTTTTGCGCGTTTGAAAACCTGCTCTAAGTCATTATTCTTTTTTACTTCTCCGATTTTTTTGGTGCGGTGTGCCAAAAACGTTTTACAGTTTGACCATGAGACCTTGGTTCACTGAAAAATTTTTGAGCTGGTTAGTACTCAAACTTTACGAGCATCAGTTTTGTCCGTTGCGCTTCAGTTCTGAATAAAAATGTGCCCCACAAATTGATGCATTGTTGCATGCCAAAGAACAAGTTGTTTGAAAAATATTCTTGATCATCCATTTAACAATAACACGTACGAGTCACAATTGAGAAGCTGAATCATAATGATGGAGAAGCCAATTTTCTGGCGGTTTTTTTCGCTGATGAACTATTGCCCGGTCAAATGCTGCGTACCATAAACAATTTAGGAACTGGTGGTACATCTTGATCAAGCTTTTAATGACCCAGACATTAAATGACTTATTTGATTGCATCTAGATAAGACGAAAGAAAAAGCTGAACAAAAGTACTACGATCAATAAAAAATGAGCATCAGGGAATTTAAAC
Organism: Opisthorchis viverrini; assembly: GCF_000715545.1. Lineage (NCBI taxonomy): Eukaryota > Metazoa > Platyhelminthes > Trematoda > Opisthorchiida > Opisthorchiidae > Opisthorchis > Opisthorchis viverrini. The sequence goes on from NW_008751838.1 coordinate 1,059,169, forward strand.
GAGTTTGGGATAACCATTTCAGTCACATTCAAGGCCATAGAGAAATTATGGAAGTTGTTGGATCAGGTGCACGGATTCAGTATGATAAACATAAATTCACGACCTAACCGAAAACACGTAAAACGGCAAACAATTCGGGAAAATCAGGACAAATAAATATACTTCAATCGATAACACGATAGGCCTTGAAATTTCGCATCTGTGCGCATTTAATTTGGAGCAACTTTCGTTAATATTCTCATCATTATTTGATACTGTCTTTATCGCTGTTTCTGTATCCCACATGACTGCTTGTTTTCTTGTAAGGATTTAATTTTCTAGTGTATATCGATCCCCAATGCCAGAGCAATTCTGTAATATGAAACATCTTTTGATAATTACCTATTGCACTGGATCAGTCGCAGATAAGTGCAACTGGAAAGGGCGGGATTTGTGCGACCGAGTATTCTAAATCAGTGCACAAATTAGTGAAATAGTAATTAACTGTATCTGAGTGCATATCAGATCGTGTATCCGCGTTGAAAAATTGAACCCAGTAGAGAGCTTTCAATCAAAGCATATTTCGTTCACCAGCTAGAGTTGTGGTGAAATTCCCCTAGTTGGGATCTCATTTATTGCTGAACGCAAATAATGAGATGTTCTAAGCAATAGCCATGCCTGTTACGCAGAGTATACAAGTATTTCTGCGTAGAAAAAAGAAGCCTCCAAATTTTTATTGCATCTAAAATAATTGCAATTAGGAAATGAGCTGATTACTAGGAAAACATTGAAAAGTTGCCACAGCTCGCGTTTATGTAGTAGGCCAAAATCGGTAACCAAATGATAATGCGGCCCAATCTCTGGTACATACTGAGTCTCAAAAAAGATAAGAAGCCTCTTTTAACAGAGCTTTGGTAAATTCTACTTTGACGAAAAGGCACACTTCGCAATCCAAGTTATTAGGTTATTTTTGAGGGCATATAGATATTCATAAAAAGCATTATGGCTAGGCTCAACTGGCCAAATGATTGTCCAAAGGTTTCAAAAGTTACTTTAAACCGGGTTTCACACTTGGATAAAATTTTGTGATGGTGGGACCTAGTTTACCTTCGGGTAGCGCTGTAAAAGATGACCTACAACATCGCTGCAGCAGGTCGGGTGATCGATCCGTCCATTTGTTTGAAAAATATTCTTGATCATCCATTTAACAATAACACGTACGAGTCACAATTGAGAAGCTGAATCATAATGATGGAGAAGCCAATTTTCTGGCGGTTTTTTTCGCTGATGAACTATTGCCCGGTCAAATGCTGCGTACCATAAACAATTTAGAAACTGGTGGTACATCTTGATCAAGCTTTTAATGACCCAGACATCAAATGACTTATTTGATTGCATCTAGATAAGACGAAAGAAAAAGCTGAACAAAAGTACTACGATCAATAAAAAAATAAGCATCAGGGAATTTAAACGAGTTTGGGATAACCATTTCAGTCACATTCAAGGCCATAGAGAAATTATGGAAGTTGTTGGATCAGGTGCACGGATTCAGTATGATAAACATAAATTCACGACCTAACCGAAAACACGTAAAACGGCAAACAATTCGGGAAAATCAGGACAAATAAATATACTTCAATCGATAACACGATAGGCCTTGAAATTTCGCATCTGTGCGCATTTAATTTGGAGCAACTTTCGTTAATATTCTCATCATTATTTGATACTGTCTTTATCGCTGTTTCTGTATCCCACATGACTGCTTGTTTTCTTGTAAGGATTTAATTTTCTAGTGTATATCGATCCCCAATGCCAGAGAAATTCTGTAATATGAAACATCTTTTGATAATTACATATTGCACTGGATCAGTCGCAGATAAGTGCAACTGGAAAGGGCGGGATTTGTGCAACCGAGTATTCTAAATCAGTGCACAAATTAGTGAAATAGTAATTAACTGTATCTGAGTGCTAGTTGGCATATCAGATCGTGTATCCGCGTTGAAAAATTGAACCCAGTAGAGAGCTTTCAATCAAAGCATATTTCGTTCACCAGCTAGAGTTGTGGTGAAATTCCCCTAGTTGGGATCTCATTTATTGCTGAACGCAAATAATGAGATGTTCTAAGCAATAGCCATGCCTATTACGCAGAGTATACAAGTATTTCTGCGTAGAAAAAACAAGCCTCCAAATTTTTATTGCATCTTAAATAATTGCAATTAGGAAATGAGCTGATTACTAGGGAAACATCGAAAAGTTGCCGCAGCTCGCGTTTATGTAGCAGGCCAAAATCGGTAACCAAATGATAATGCGGCCCAATCTCTGGTACATACTGAGTCTCAAAAAAGATAAGAAGCCTCTTTTAACAGAGCTTTGGTAAATTCTACTTTGACGAAAAGGCACACTTCGCAATCCAAGTTATTAGGTTATTTTTGAGGGCATATAGATATTCATAAAAAGCATTATGGCTAGTCTCAACTGGCCGAATGATTGCCCAAAGGTTTCAAAAGTTATATTAAACCGTGTTTTACACCTGGATAAAATTTTGTGATGGTGGGGCCTAGTTTATCTTCGGGTAGCGCTGCAAAAGATGACCTACAACATTGCTGCAGCAGGTCGAGTGATCGATCCGTCCATTGTTATCCACTTCTTGACGGTGAGTTTGGATGACAGCGACAGGCCTCACCTCTCTTAGTTTTCGACCGCTGGTTGTTCCAGTGAGACAATGTGAAAAGCATGAAAAATTACGGGGATAACAAGGTAGTAGTAGGATGAACAGCGACTAATTAATTTGGCTTTTAAAAGTTATTTGAAATAAACAAATAAATGAAGTGAGGTGAGTAGAATGTTTGATAAGTTATCGTTAAGAATAGTCAAAATGAACATAAAATATTCGTCCTAATGATAAACACCAAACTTCACGACTGAACAATTTAAAGAAGCTTATGAATCGTTTTACTACACAGTAAGCGCTACTTTAGGGTGGAATCGGTACGACTTACTGACAAGGTGTTACAATTGAACGAATAGGAATTTTGTTTACGATTCTTGCATTGCAGTGACAGAAGGCCATAGATACGGCAGAGTAAACCCTGGCGAACTACCGAAAAAATTTCAGAAAAGTGAGCCTGCAAGGGCGTACATCACATATGACGCAAAGTCAGTAGATATCGAGAGATATGGAGGCATTCTACGCATGTTATCTTTTCTGCGCACACATTTTTATATTTAAATCAGTTAAGTAAGAACGATATTCTTCCTTGCAGAAAATAAGTCAGTGTGCTGCTAAAAAGAACATTCACACATCTTTTGCCGTAAGCATGAAATTAATTGAAAGGAGCACATTTTGAGAGGTGACCTCAAGTATTACGGTATATTTCACCTGTGAGATTATGGTGTTGACCGGAAGTATGACTATGCTGGTGGGTATGTTCCTTGTGGTAAGCATTTGTAGCATTAAACAAAAGGATTGTTATAGGAACCAAGATTATATTGGTCTCTGGCCTGCTGTGTGAATCTGACTTTGAGGATGAGCTCAAACGGCATTATCTTTCTGTTCAAAGGCTTTCGGTGCGGGGCGAATCAGCACAACTGAGGTTATAATGGCAGAAGGTAGACTAGCCTTGTGGGACATTTAACCCTCAGCAGCGACACTGGCACTCAGAGCATGAATAAATTAAATCAGTCGGAGCAAATGACAATAAAACTACAATTTTCCAAATGAATAATTAAGCCACCTAATTTGCATAGCAATCCCCGTGTGGGCAACCAAACGCAGTGTGCTTATGAGCACTTCTTACTAATATCCATACAAGTGAACGAATACCCATCAGGATTTTCATGAAAGATTTACTTTTTTAGCACTTGTGTGCATGCGAGTTCCAACAAATGGACAATGGTATTGGCTTCACTACTGCCGTACACGAATTAACGACTTAAAGTTTATTAATAAAATATATTCTAATGAAACAACCGTTTTTGGTTGTAACATGATTTTTATCAATATCGGCGTACTATACAACCTTCTGAGAGGGTTTTCGATTATCTGCCTGCTACATGCTATACAATCTTAGCATGGTGTAGGCACATCACATTTAAACTGCACAAGCCGACTAATTATTACATCCGATTCAGCAGAGCAAGGCCTATTTTCGTTACAGATTTTCAAACTTAGTTAAGGGGTTAATAATCTATAATTTTTAATCGGTATTAGTTTGAAAATTCCCATTGGTTTTCTTCAATTGTGCTAACCTGAGGAAAGATTAGACAGACTCTATTTATACCGGGTTATCTGCGTGCCTGAGTCAAACACTTACGAGTTAGCCATGAGTAAGCAAGCTAAATTCTGGCGCAAATTTTGGAGAGGAAAGTGAACAAGCGTTTTTACAACCGACAAATATTTTCAGAACAAGGATCTTCAGTGAAGTTTGTTGCTCACCTGTTAGACAGAGTGAGGCGAAAATGTTTTTGTTCAGGCTTGTTTAGAGTTGTTTCGAATGAGGAATTTGTCGCTGTACTTGGCCTCCATCCACATGTTTACACATTATTTTATAATTTCTCTACAACCTGTTTACTGATGTATGGCACATAAAAAAACGGCGAAAAGGTATCAAAAATTGTCTGTTCTTTTTTTTACAGGCTTTCAGCAAGTATGGTGGTCGGAACCCACTGAATTAATCAAGGTCTAATTCTAGTAATCGGATAACTTAGAAATGTCTGCATGGCATGCTGTTGCGAGCTCTCCATATGCAATTTTCGGCCTAATACCTATCAATCATCTGCTTTTCTATGTATACGTATAAGAAAGAAAGCAGTAAACATTTTGGCATAATAAATATCCAGTTAGGTCATACGTTATTAGAAACATATGCTACAACATATAAAACCCGCTTAGGCATGCTCACAACTGCGTCGTCCACGCTTTCTTTGCAGTGTCCTTCAGGTTTTGCTGATAATGTAGCTATATTTTAGGGAGAAAATGCTGCGTCGTGAATAAAAAAAAATCATAAAATTATAATAATTTTGTACCACGTGAATTTTTTGCCCGTTTTTCAATGGTGGGCTCTGTGTAAGTTTTTTCTTTCACATTCTGTCGAGAACCAAAGAGAAGAGCAATTATTTTCTTGTTCAAAAAGGGTAGCGTAAGCTTAAGAATGAGTTTTTATCTAAGCTTATTACCGTTAGCTTGGGTTGTAATCAAGTCACACTGATATTCATCTCTGGATGAGTAAGGAAGCTGCAAGCCACCAAACACTATTTGAGGTGGCGTTTAGTTAAAGTGAACTAAACATTTTATTGACTTTTAATGAAATCTCTGAAAGCAAACTGCTTAAAAAATGTTATTGAAATACTTTGGTACACAATGAAAATAACTATAAAAAATATTCAGTGTAGTACTCAACTGCGATATCTGGTAATACCAAAAACTTTGACTTCGTCATTAAGTTTGATGTTTTACGTAGTAAGGTGTTGCTCCACGACTGTTTCAGATTTCAATCAGTTCTGTATTCGAAAAACTGATAATTTTGAGGGTTGCGATACTTTAGGCTGATAGAAGATTACCGACTTACCGATTTGGTTTATTCTTTGACATATCAAACATGGAATAAACTGAATGAATGCTTAGTGTTATATGAGCTTCTACGCTCATAAAGTGCATTTTACTGCAAAAGATATTAACATCAAATCATTTCTTGTCGATGAAACTTAAAGTTTTATAAATATTTCTTATTATAGTCCAACGGAGAAAGACCTTGAAAATTCATAACATGAAATTTCAACTACGTGAATTTGACAAGTGAATGCGCGTTTGAGGCGTTAGGCGCAATCAGGTTCCATAAGTATAAAATATAAAATTAGAATTATATAAGAAATATATATAATATATATAAGAAATATATAAGAAATATATATAAGGCAAAAATTGGTGTTTTGCGTGAATGAAAATGGAAAACAAGCGTGCTTGTTAAGCAACAACGTGATTCGTTTCCTGAGGTCTACGAAAAAACTAAGGGACATGGCCCAGGGGGAGTAGAAAATATGCGCGCACATAGTGGGCAACATTTTTTAGAGCTGTCAAAAAACGGATACATCATATATTAGAGGACTCCAATATAACTCTAGCCTACCTTGAAGGTCAAAGTTAGAAAAAAACACTGCCGGTGGCCTTTGAAGCAAAAAGGATGACAATAAGGATGCAGTGAAAAATAATTAAACGCCTTGACAAGCAATTCTGCTAACTGCAAAGACCTGGAAAAATTGTCTTCATCTTATGAACGCAAAATATTGGAAAGAGCAGCTAGAGAAAAGTACACGTGTTCGTTTGTACATACTTCATAGGCGAAGACTGCAGCACAGTAGATCTACACAGTAGAAAGTGTGTTTATAACTAAGTCTAGTTGTACTTACGCATGAAAATAGCGCCTTTCACTCTGTAGACAACGGTATCTGCCAGGATGTTCATGGCCAACTGAAAAAAATCAAACGTTAAGGATGAAAGTAGAAGAATCCACTATGGACATGTGGCCTGGAATTTTAGCTGTCTTGGTGAACAAACCAATTCTGTAGACACATGTCTGCGCCTGTAGAATGAGACAACCTAATGCTCTATTAAACACATGGTTAGATTTGCTGTCAAACATACTTCTAGATAAAGTTATCTCAAGATAAATTAGAGCCTTAATTACTGAAGCCTACTCAGGTGCATCAAACCGCACATTGTAGAAACAAACCGAAAAAAGTAATAATTGAATGCACGAGCTTCCTCATAAAAAAGTTCATTTGTTATTGATCGGCGCCATCTGTTGCACTGTTGACAGAGTGTTTTGAAAATAGGATTAATATGTTCAGAAATAGTTTATATTTTAGTTGTTTTCCAATCTCCTTTAAAGCGGGGACAGCTTTTCAGGTGATAGTTACAACGTACATAACCTAGGCTCTAGCGGATGTTTGTGCCCTACACAGTTGCTTATAGACGCTATGGTGAATATTGATGAATGTAATCGGTTTAGAAGTGTCTAAGACACAGCTGACGAAATATTTCTCATTTGTTTGCATTTTTATGAACAAAACTACGCCAGTAACTGGTCTTGGGTTCGCCAGTCGTTGGTGTGTAAATTATGCCAGTTTTGGTCGTGCGTACCATGTAGCCTATCAACCATGCTAT
>NW_008751838.1:1069426-1072477 GCF_000715545.1 Opisthorchis viverrini
ATGCTATGGATTTAAATAAGAAACGTCTTAGAGCAGACTCAACTTTGAGCAATGCAAGTTTTTTATTTCTATTGGGCAGGGAGTTAATCTTATTGATTTTTATGGTACATCTTACAAGATTTAGAATACACTTTCAGGAAAGGCCCATGGCCCTGCCAGGTATAATAGCTTAGGAAACGATGCTCCCGGTTTTGCCAAAACGTCTCGAGTCTGATCTTGTGCCAGTAGGAAATAGATTTGTCCTAAGATAAAATGCTACCTGATAACACGTGTTTGTTAGTTGTGTTTCATGCGGTAAATCGAACTAGCTGTTCGATACGCTTAGGTTACCACGTGATAGATGCTAATCAATTTTCGAAACCATAATTTTCTCTTGATAATGGCATCTTAGAGCTATTAGACCCCAAAAATGCATTTTGCTCATGCACTGGTTCGGCTTAATTCTCCTCCATGACGAATTCGGCTACCTGGTCTGCTTAATAAGATCTACACTCTAGCGTCTGAACACTGGGCAACAATATCATTGCAGAATTTCAACCGGTCTTGCCGGTTAACTAGTAATTTCGCCTGCTCTGGTTCACACAAAACTGATGGACTTACGTAATCGCAATAGCACTGAGCGAAGTTAACAGCAGTCAGCGTGATTTTCCATTACACTTCCTGATGAAGGGATAAACACTTCTTTGGATTGCTATATTCAGCTGAATCTCTATAAGGCTTGTAAAAGGAGGTAGCCTTCGCTGCGGAGTTGTTTATTTGGAAACACTAACTAAACAGTTACACACAATTGGACAGGAAAGCAAAACTATCATGTGCATCTTGTTTATNCTGCGCCTGTAGAATGAGACAACCTAATGCTCTATTAAACACATGGTTAGATTTGCTGTCAAACATACTTCTAGATAAAGTTATCTCTAGATAAATTATAGCCTTAATTGCTAAAGTCTACTCAGGTGCATCAAACCGCACATTGTAGAAACAAACCGAAAAAAGTAATAATTGAATGCACGAGCTTCCTCATAAAAAAGTTCATTTGTTATTGATCGGCGCCATCTGTTGCACTGTTGACAGAGTGTTTTGAAAATAGGATTAATATGTTCAGAAATAATTTATATTTTAGTTGTTTTCCAATCTCCTTTAAAGCGGGGACAGCTTTTCAGGTGATAGTTACAACGTACATAACCTAGGCTCTAGCGGATGTTTGTGCCCTACACAGTTGCTTATAGACGCTATGGTGAATATTGATGAATGTAATCGGTTTAGAAGTGTCTAAGACACAGCTGACGAAATATTTCTCATTTGTTTGCATTTTTATGAACAAAACTACGCCAGTAACTGGTCTTGGGTTCGCCAGTCGTTGGTGTGTAAATTATGCCAGTTTTGGTCGTGCGTACCATGTAGCCTATCAACCATGCTATGGATTTAAATAAGAAACGTCTTAGAGCAGACTCAACTTTGAGCAATGCAAGTTTTTTATTTCTATTGGGCAGGGAGTTAATCTTATTGATTTTTATGGTACATCTTACAAGATTTAGAATACACTTTCAGGAAAGGCCCATGGCCCTGCCAGGTATAATAGCTTAGGAAACGATGCTCCCGGTTTTGCCAAAACGTCTCGAGTCTGATCTTGTGCCAGTAGGAAATAGATTTGTCCTAAGATAAAATGCTACCTGATAACACGTGTTTGTTAGTTGTGTTTCATGCGGTAAATCGAACTAGCTGTTCGATACGCTTAGGTTACCACGTGATAGATGCTAATCAATTTTCGAAACCATAATTTTCTCTTGATAATGGCATCTTAGAGCTATTAGACCCCAAAAATGCATTTTGCTCATGCACTGGTTCGGCTTAATTCTCCTCCATGACGAATTCGGCTACCTGGTCTGCTTAATAAGATCTACACTCTAGCGTCTGAACACTGGGCAACAATATCATTGCAGAATTTCAACCGGTCTTGCCGGTTAACTAGTAATTTCGCCTGCTCTGGTTCACACAAAACTGATGGACTTACGTAATCGCAATAGCACTGAGCGAAGTTAACAGCAGTCAGCGTGATTTTCCATTACACTTCCTGATGAAGGGATAAACACTTCTTTGGATTGCTATATTCAGCTGAATCTCTATAAGGCTTGTAAAAGGAGGTAGCCTTCGCTGCGGAGTTGTTTATTTGGAAACACTAACTAAACAGTTACACACAATTGGACAGGAAAGCAAAACTATCATGTGCATCTTGTTTATAAAACATAAATGTCCATCTTCCTCTCAAACACAACTTCTGTAACCTTTTTACATATTTGTTGACTGTCGCACAACTGTAAAAAAATGCCACAAAGTAGTTCCGTAATAAACCCCACCTTCCATTAGATCAAACCGGAGTTACGAGAAAACCACACAATACTCGCATGCTTCATTAGTAGTATCCGTTTACAGTAGTAGTAGTAGTATCCGTTACACGCCCACTCCCTTCGAGGTCACTCGTATGCAACCGATCTACACATACCTCCGATCGGATTCAGCAGCTGGTCGATTCAGCCGCTCTTCGAGTGTATTATGCCACATACGAAGCTGAGTCCCACCTACTCTTTCGAACACTGGTCGTCTTTAATTGTACAGAAATTTCTCCGGCGGTCAGTAACTTTGAACACAGCTGGCCATCGACTTCCAAGCATTAGGGACCCCAGTTCACTCCTTCCAGGCTTCTGAAGATCATTCTACTTGACCTTCACGCTTTACCGTTTTCTGCCTAGTCCTTTCCTGAACGGCGATCAAACTTTCTTGAGATCTCCTTCTTTCTTCCTCTAGCTCCTCTGGAGACAGGCGTGTTGCCGGCCACAACCCAAATTTCCTGATCAACCGGAAGGCCACTTACGAAGCTGCGTCCCATTTACTGTTTTTGTTCCCCGATAATCTTGAATTGTATAGACGTTCCTCCGGCGGTCCGTCATGACAAACAGTCCTTGCCATCGACTGCCTAGCTTCCACGACCCCAGTCCACACCTTCCAGGATTCTGGTGATCCTTCCACCTGATCTTCATGCCTATGGGGAATGTT
>NW_008751838.1:1073056-1074875 GCF_000715545.1 Opisthorchis viverrini
TGTGATGCACCACCACCCCGCTGTTCCTCGTCGCCCGTTGATTAGGCACGGCTGCACCCTCGAGCCACCGCGACAGCTGTTCTGTCATTAACACGATGTGTTTATTCTCGCTGGTTGTCAACTGAGAGGGGCCCATGACTTCAGCGGACCACAACTCGCCAAATTATGAGACAGTAATAGGTTCCATGGGATGGGTGGCCCCTGCCGTGTCCTCTTTCATCAGTTGGCACCGCTTACAGAACACCACATGATTCATCACCTCAATTTTCATTCCGGGACGGTAGGCCCCTGCCGATATAGGCCGTTTATCTTGGTGCACATTGTGCGTGCCATCTCGTAGCATTCGACGATAAGCTTCCACTCAAGATTCAAGGTATCATGGTCAGCATAACATCAAATTCAGTGGCGTTCCAGGAAATTATGCCAGCGTCACTCAAAATAAGCTCATCAATTTGACACTAGAACGTTTCCAATTACTTATATCCATCTCCGTTTTCAATATTCACTCCATTCAACAAAGCGGCTGCGATTTTCAGTAACACAAGGTCCTGCTATTGGATTTGCAACAACCTTACGGGATCGAGTTTGACAACCAGGCTATTGGCGCCCATCGTAATGTTGGGGGTTTCGTCTTCAGCCTCTGGTTTTGACAACCAATCAACCAGATCGGTTTCCTGGCACCTGTGGGATCGTGACGTCATAGTCTTGCAAGTGGGTTTTTCAGCGCGCGAGCTTTCTGCAAGAATCTCTGGTGGTTTTGATCCGCTCCATGACTCTGTGATCTGTCTTGAAATAACCGGGCATGAATGGCCTTCAATAATATAGGGCCCAGACAATCGCTAACCATTCTCAAAAGTCGAGCTCCACTGCTTGGCATTAGTCAGGGCACGAGTGGCACTCAGACGTCCTAAATACACTCAAAACCGGTATTTTCTGTCCCCCTTCATCACAGGCAGAACCGATGAGTTGTACGCATTGTTAGCTTTCCCGATTATGCCATTTTTCAACATCTCGAAATCTTCTAGGGTGGTCCGCTTTTCCCCATCCGCAAACGGTTGTGGCCATGGGATCTTTATCTGTATCCCGGCGATGGCACCAAATGAAAGGAGGAAGCCCCTCCTTGCGGAGTCGCTTGTTAGGAAACCCAAAATAAACGATTACAGAACAAAGAACTAAACTCTCATATGAACCTAGTTTCATAAGCACTTGTTTGGTAGAATTTCAAAACAACTACGTATGTGATGTTCTATGGATTCCGGATACACCCAAATTGGTAGGCTTTCCACTGTTTTCTGTTGATGATAATTCCTGCTTCATCAATAAAAGTTATCGTGACCTATATTATGTCGAATGCAGTGTGTCAGATGTAGGGTCAACTTATGAAATTTTTCATCTTTGAATTTTTTTCTCGAAAAGGCATATCTGGCATAAAAACTGCTGGTGTATGTTGAGGAATTTTTTTAAAAATAAATCTGCTTCACAGAATCTCTCTTTTGAAGATTCACTCCATTCCTTGTAAATTTATACTACCGGTGTAATGGTGATACTACTGATGGAGGAGGTATGTGAGTAGTATGTTTTCTTGTAAATTCGCCTCGCGTCTCTTGAAAAGGTAGATCTATTCCGAAATTGGTGGAGTTGCTTTGTAGCATTTGCTTGAATTTGATGGACACAGTGAATTTCCAGGAAAGTTTAAAACGACGCGTCCATATTGAAAATGAATACTTACTTTTTTTAAACAAGATGCATAAGAGTGTTGCTTCCCTGTCCAGCAGTCTGGAACTGTTCAGTTGACAATAAATGACTCCGGAGTGAAGAC
>NW_008751839.1:0-2346 GCF_000715545.1 Opisthorchis viverrini
GGTCTGGCCTACCGCAAACATTCTAAGGTTAGTACAACTCCAGGTGCCCCATCGGACAAAATGAACTGAAACTGCCAGCACGAAAGCCACTAACATTGATCAGCTGTTTCTTGCAGTGTCTCTAGTGAAGCGCACGGTGAGGCATGTGGACTTCATCGTTGAAGGCAGACCAAAACCAACTATTTCCTCCTGATTTCTTTCACACCCTCCTGCAAGGTCACATGTTGTCCATCTGTTGTCTGCACTAATCTGAAGGAGGCAGGAGCAGCAGGAAACATCATCTCAGTAGATGATGTTTCGGCAAGCGTACCTCATGGTTGAGCGACCGCAGTTGATGGCACTGGACCGAAGTATTTGGTGTATTGTTGAGTACTCAACTCTAAATTATGTGGTTATGAGTTCTCGGATGGTATCCGACACCTGTGACACTTATGTGATACCAAAACCTAGAGACGCCTCAAGTCATCTCTCCGCAACAGCTTGTCTCTAAACCATACAACAATACAACCCTTACAGTAGCCCAATACACGCATCTTAAAGACCCGATGACATGCGCTTTGGCGCAACAAATGCCGTTACTTAGAAAACGTGGTCCCAACCTTTGAGGCGTGTAGCGAATTCATCAGGCACTCTTTTGAGTATGTAAGATCTTCCACAATTTCCAGTGTTTCTTCTTGAACAGCATAGGACAAGTCCAGGGACCGCTCTCTCTCTTTAGAGCATCACTTTACACTTTCCAAGTGCACGGCACACTCCAAGAAATAGTATGACGTTTGTTATTCTCTTGTTCTTGGCGGTCGTCCTCAAAGATGAAGACGATTTTTTCTGCGTATTCCAGATCGACAAGGTGCTCACCAACAACGACTCGGGAACCTTGGTTTTAAGGACCTTGTAGCATTCGCAGCAGTATTTCGTCAGTATGAAATTGAACAAAAATGAAGAGTGGACATTCATGCCGAGCACCCCATGTTCTAGGGAAGTTCTCTCACACGGCCCAGGGGATGTTAAAACCAGGTGTATCCATAGAATTGTCAACGTAACACTTATCAAGCGGCACAGCAAAAACTGTTGTGGCAATGCCGTGATCAAGATGCTTCGACAATTATTCCCAATATCAACTAGTATTTATTCATTTGTCTGCAGTTGTGATGACCATTAGAGTGAATGAAATGAATATAAGGCCCAAAACGCGATCAAAGGAAGATTTAACCGCATACTTCTGACAAATGTTGGGCCAGACAGACCGGAACAAGTCAACTCTAACCGATCGCAATATAGCTCTCTTGATCATCAGACACTTTTTCCACTCTGAAGATGTGATTAGCATCAACCTATTTTTTTAAATACTAGTGATGGATTTTCGAACTCGGGTTATTGATGCTCTTGTGAGCATAATCACAAACAAAGTTCGAGTCTGTGTGTCCAGTAGGATTTGACTGTAGAGTTCGTGAATACCTGATCGCAAAAATCGAGTTTGCAGTATCTACCAGCGTATAGAAAATCCTACCCTCTCTTAATTTCAAACCACCCATAGCACGTTGTATGTTCATTTAAAACTCGAAAGTCACACATCTGCGGTTAGTAAGGCTGCGTAAAATTTTATGACCCCAAGAAACTTGTCTTCTGATGCACCACGCATAAGGTTGCTGAAAATTCGTTGACAGCCCGGTTCAGTCCTTCTTGGGGCTAATCAGGTAGGCGCAGTCTTTGAGTTTCCGTCAACCTTGTGTTCTACTTGAAGCCAAATAGCACGAAATTAGCGAAATACACCCATTCGCAAACTAATTTTCGTTTTTCGAGAGACTCACCTGGAGCCCAGTTGAAACTCAAGGACTGCGCCCACTGATGAACCCCAAGAAGGGCGAAACCGGTCATGGGCTGTCAACAAATCTTCGTAATTCAGGGTAGTGCATTACGAATACGCGTGTATCACGATATCTTGAATATCGTAGTGACTAAGCCATGAGGCGGCCTGGTGCAGCACATTCAGTTGCCTGAAAACATTAAAAATGAGAGATTCAGCTGGGTTCCAGGTCAGTTCTCTCGCAAACCAAATTAGTTTGCAAGCGAGTGTATTTCACTTGTCTTCTGATATTATTCAACTTCCTCGAGGGACCTGAGTGCTTCGCATTGTATCAAACAAGCCACTTTTCCTTAACAATCTTATGCCCATTTCAGATTGAAAACTGAAGCACTGCTTGCTCAGATGAGGGTTAAAACTGAAGACCGCCCACCCAAACATGGAGATTAGCAGTCGTGCAAAAGGCTAGCAACTTGTCTGGGCATTCAGCTGACCAACCGTGACGATTAAACACTTGACAGGTCACTTCAACACACTCACAATTG
>NW_008751839.1:3089-10235 GCF_000715545.1 Opisthorchis viverrini
GCCTGGTGCAGCACATTCAGTTGCCTGAGACCATCATCAAGAAATGAGAGATTCAGCTGGATTCCAGGTCAGTCTCTCGCAAAACCAATTAGTTTGCAAGCGAGTGTATTTCACTTGTCTTCTGATATTATTCAACTTCCTCGAGGGACCTGAGTGCTTCGCATTGTATCAAACAAGCCACTTTTCCTTAACAATCTTATGCCCATTTCAGATTGAAAACTGAAGCACTGCTTGCTCAGATGAGGGTTAAAACTGAAGACCGCCCACCCAAACATGGAGATTAGCAGTCGTGCAAAAGGCTAGCAACTTGTCTGGGCATTCAGCTGACCAACCGTGACGATTAAACACTTGACAGGTCACTTCAACAAACTCACACTTGGAACAGCAGCTCTTTTTCTAGAAGCTAATAAAAGGTCAGTTGGAACCTAATTTGATAGATGGGGAACCATTTGTACGGATACTCCATCCTACTATAGTTCTGGAAGAAAAAAGAGCACGTTTAGCCCGAAAATTTTCAGTCCCAAAAGCAGAAGATTTTTTAAAGTTAGAGTTCAAAAGAGGCGACATCAGTGAGTTAGTGACTAACAACGAGACTACTTCGCTGCCAATCCGGTAGTCATCCACAACGCCCTGTAAACTCTACGTCTGCTGCAAAATTCCAGTACCTAACTAGGCCACCTCCAACTTCGTCTACCGTTTTGCCTCTAGTACAATGAGTCACTTGCCTTTATAGAACAGAAAGATCTTTAACTTAGACAGGCGGAACACATGCAAACTTGGATGCAGCAGCTTGTACATCATTCCGCTCCACCACGAGCAAATACAAATTTAAATTTTCGGGCAATTATGCGATCGATACCGGCCATTTACCCGAAGGTAGGTATTTTGTCGATCAGTAAACTGCGTTTCACATCGTATAGAGGACCACACAGGGCAAGGTTTCCGAATCAGTTGCTATCAGAAAATGGAAATCGGTACTGTGAAACAAAAGGAATCGATCACATCTTTGGCATTCCGATGGTGATTGACATCCCGATGGTAAATATCGTTGTTCTGCTTTATTAATTTGCTTGAACAGCTCACGGAAGTAAGGACAGATTCCGCTTGTATAAACATTTCTACAACTGCAAAGGAGCTTCATTATTTTTAATATTCTCCTCGCGTTTTCCGTTTGCACGACAGGATGTGTTTTAATCGACCTTCGTTACAAGTTATTAAGTAAGTCCTTCTTCATATTATTGGCCTTGATTTCCCTCATCTGTTCCAAGTTTGTTGGCCTGGTTATTGAAACCTTTTTGGTATTGATGAGAATTTTGTTAGCTCAGGTTTCAGGGCTGTCGGTTGTGTTGGGCTAAGCAAGTAGGTCGCATTATGTTGCGTTTCTCTTGATATATCGCTAGACAGTGGAGTCAGGTTTGCTGAGACTAGACGAGTGTGATTCATATTGCCCGCGCCTCTCGATCGATCCACCGCGTATGGTATTATTCAAAACGAATTGTTCGTCACGAAACTGCATCAATCTTTGTCCAGCAAATCGCATGGCATCTATTTGAGCTAGTTCACCGAAGTGCCTTCGGTTTCTAAACGAGGTCGCTCCACAAAACATCCCTAATGGGTAATGTGTTAAGAAATACTGAACTACTTTACGAATGCGATCGAATATCTTATTCGCGGGATGCAACTTTTCATTTGGGTTGGTGGTTGTTGGAAAAATCCAACACCAAGAGCAGACTTTTGTAGTTCAACTTTTCAGTCACCTTGGAAGCAAAGTAAGGGAAGCACAAACAACGGAAGAATCAAAAGTTCAACCCGTTGTATCTGACCAGTAGTTTCTTCTAGATTGTACCAACTCAGATTCAGCATAGGAAATCCATTTATTGCAGTTGTTCACTAATTCAAAGATCAAACATAAATCGGTACTTGCGGAAGTCTCAGAGATTCGTATTCCATACAGCGCATCGAAATACACTGCAGCCGTATACGTTCAGGTAGATTGGCTGGAGATGAGATTATTTCTCGAATCGGGAATACTAGGACAGCTTTTGTCAACCTCCGACACCTATGGCGCCGAAGTGACGTCAGTTTGTCTGCCAAGGGAAGAGTATGCACTGTGCCAGCGCGATCCATACGGCTTTTTGGATCGAAACCGTGGCTCCTAGGCGCACAGGACATACGTAAGATGTCACTGTTTGATCATTGGCCAGGTCTAGTTGAAACGTCGGATTAACAATGCTGAGTTACGCCATATGATCTTGGGAAGAAGGAATTCTCTCGCGATAGAATAATCACGAACTACGAATTACAATGGTTAGGATAGGTACTCTACCGTGTGCTCATCCGAGCTGTGGACTGGCAATGAAGTATGAAAATACTAATCAGTAAACTTGGTCGAGTCGAAAAACCGCCAGGGGACCCCGGGACTCATGTCACCAATAGGTAATGATATTGGCAGAAATGGTTAACCGCCACCTTCATGGATGGGGACCCCGGGACTCATGTCACCAATGGGTAATGATATTGGCAGAAATGGTTCAATCGGCACTCGTGCCTCAAACTCATTGCGTTCAATATGTAGCTACCCGATTTCTGAACAAACTGGACATTCCTTCGCCTCCAAAACTTGGCTGTATGTTCCACACTCCCACTTTTCGGTGATCGAAACCGTGCCAGCTGGAACCAATGTGCCTATGGTGCATGGATTATAGCTGTTGAGTGGAAGTGAACTGCAGCCAACCAATAGATAACTGTCCTTCAAGTGCATGAAGCAACTGTAATGTTCATTGATCCAGTGATGACGAAGGCGCTCATGATATTGGACTTCGAGATAATGATCAAGACATATTATTACGCAAAGCTTACTATATAAGCAGAACGTTTCGTATAAATCACTTAAAAGTTGGGCTCTCATCAGTAATGGATAAACGAATAATTTGTATCAAAATGATAACACGATATATCCTGACATAATTATTCGATCGAAAATTTGAGTGAACGATTTCTTGTGATTTCTTCTCTCGGCTGTGTACAAAAATGCGAGCTACCAAGAGCTTAGGGAACCAAGTAAAAAACACTTCGTCCGAGAAAAAAAGACCACGGTTCGTCCAGCAGGCTTCTCGAAGTCCTCCGAAGTACACTAAACAAGGAAAACCAGTCGACCGACTAAGATACCTGCTACTAACTGTGCCAAAGCAAGGCACATAAGTGATAAAGTTACCGGCAAAAGAGCGCGACATTTTTATGGTTGAATAAACTGATTTAATTGTCCATACTGATGCGTCCGGGTGTCCCGACAAAAAAACTGTAGCTCTATAGCAGTCACTCGTCTAGGCAATTAGTGAGCTTTCTGAGTTACAAACGGCAGGTTGCTAATCCAAACGTACTTCGGGTGTTAAGTCAACACCTCTTTCAGTTTCTCGTTCCGTGACAGAACTTTAGATTTTCTGACCAAATTTGTGATATCCCCTCAACAGTCTACCTTCATTTTAGTCTGACCGTCCAAAAAGGCAAGCAGATGCTTGTAGTCAACCGACCAGCATGTCATGTAACACAGTATTGGCTTTTTAAAACACTGCTTATTCGCGCTTTTGTTAACCCAAGATCGGGCCAAACTATTGCACACCCAAAACTGAATACATAACAATAGCCACAGAAATAGGAGTCGGGAATTTCTCCACCTGTCTTTGTTAACATTCTGCTGCCAGAAACCGCGTGCCCGGGAAAACCCATAGCATGGTAGGTAGATGGTCAGACTAGTTATTACGAATGCGCACGATCGCACTAGAGAATAGCCAGTAAGCATTTGGCAGCCTGCTTGTCTGAGGGTATTGGGACCCGGAATTTCGCAACAACTCAGCGTTACAGTAGAACGAATAGCCAGACCCACCGCCAAAAATGAGGAAACCGGTCTTGAATACAAACTCGCTAGGTCACCTGGTAACCGGAAAAAGGAAACTAACCATGGGGTTTGGATAGAGGACCTATCCAGCAGACAGCTCACAGAAACAATGGATAATTTTCCAACCAGAGGACTCAATTTCAACTCCAAGGGCACCAAGAACCTGAAAGACTTAGCTAGTCTATAAGCAGTAATGTAGTACATTCAAATCGACAGTGACGCTCAGCAACGTCTCAGCCAAACCTCAGTCCTAGCCATCAGAAGCAAGACAGCAAAGAAGAGAAAGCAATGAACAAGCTGAATAAGGACGAGAAAATTGTCACTGAAAATTATCACGGACAAGCCGGACTACATCCACAAAGTAAAGGCTCTATCGATTGGTACGACTACGTCTCAACGCATCGAGACTAATCAAAGCAAAGCACTCGCGCAGAAAATAAATAGGAAGCCGAAGAAGCACCAAGATCTTCAGCAGACCACAAGAGTAATGGACCACGAGCGGCACCACACCGTTTCCTGCTTTTACGTTCTCACCTGGGTATATCAGAGGACGAACCGCTACGATCAATCGTATCACTCCTAAAGACTCCAGCTTACAACCTGTCAAAAGAACTGTGGAGGAGATTGAAATATGTTATTAGTGGGTTACAACACTAATTCAACAACGCAGGGAAATTCTTGAAAAAAAAACTGAGGACAAAATAAAGGTTCTTTTTGATGTAAATTTGTTTTTTAACACCGGTATACCCGGACACCGCCAAGATACCTGTCACCGAACTGACTGACAGACGTGACTTACCAAATGGATCCCTGAAAAAAGAAGACCATTGCGAAGTGCTCAGATCATGCGTGACCAAATAAGTTGAGTTCAACGGCAAATACTATGAATGCCTACGTGGAACACAGAGTGGATCTCCGATTTATGGTTTTATTGCATAATTTGTAATTCAAAAACTGTAACGAAGTGTACTTCCGGACATAAACCCCAAGATACAGATCCGTTGCGTGGACGATATTTTCGCCATTGCCATAAGCAGTGAACCATAACGAAAAAATCAATAAGTAACGTTTTTGATGATATTTAATTAACGCTGGAAGTAGAAACCGGTGCGAAACTGGCATTCTTGGACGTTCTCATCACAAAATCACTAAACGGACAACTGCGGACAGAAGTCTGCGGAAAGGCAAAACATATGGACGGAATTCTCAGCTGCCACAGCAATCATTCGAACCATCACAAGCAAGGCTGCATTTAGAGGCTTTTCAAGCTTGTGAAAACTCAATTCAACATCACACAGTCGAAAATGAGAGAAGAGAGATGCCTTAAAGGCCTTTCCAGATAAATGGATACCCCAGAAACGTTACCTGGTAGACTCTCAGAATACCCCATTCGGACAACTCCATAGCGCGTGGAGAAGGGAACGGATCACACTTCCATACATCAAGAATATTTCAGAAATGACCGCGTGGCTGTTACGGCAGTACTACACAAGTGCATTCTACAAACCTGCGAGCCCCTTACGGGAACACTACCAAACCCGCAAGGACGACTAGACACAATATTGAGAGCCAACATCATTTTCAAGCTCGAGTGTGGAGATTGTGACAAACAGATTGGGTGGAAGCTATCACAAAATTGCAACCAAAAGACACAAGGACGAAACAACAACTGCACAGTGCTTCTCTGCTTTTTTTCCCATAGATTGGCTCTACTGACAGGACGAAACCTCTAGTGAATGGATTTCTCTGATAAGAAAGTCCCAGTCCCTCAAAAAACCATAGTTTTGGTTACATTCATAGGGTACTATTCAATTTTGTTTTCATCCATTCAGTGGTGAATGTAGCATGATGTCCTGATCACAACCTAGGGGATGGGGAGTGCCTATCGGGTTATGGTAAATGCCAACAACAAATGACGTCAATTTTCCTGACCTCATTTTGGTCTCATCAGAACAACCCCATGTGTGTGGAAATCAATGCGTAAATCAGGACAACCGGCTGAGGTAAAAGTGGCGTGGCAATGATAAATTGCATCAAATATTCTCTCAGTCCGGTGACCAGGGATGGGCTGTTTTCCATCAAACGCGGGTCGAATAAAACAGCTGTATACCTATGATTCTGTCCGCCCTCACCACTGACGGTTATGAAATACATTGAGGTTTAGGTTATTATCAACGTAGATGAAGATTTGCGATAGCTTAGTCATACTGTAGAAGAGAGGTCCTGGGAGTGAATCCGCCTCCATTGAGCTGTTTCCTTATTATGTTAGCATGTTTACTTTCCGTCCAGTAAGACTCAACATGATAATTCAGAGGAAGATCGTCTATCAAATCCATTCACAACAGTCTGAATATCACCAATATAGTAGTAAGACAAAAGTTCACATTTTCTCAACTTCCTGAAGTGGTGAATACAGGTCACATGATGTTAGATGACAAAAGGGAAAGGAGTGTCGCAGTGCCGCGAAGATTTGTGGACAGGATCACAGAACTGACCCAGTTCAGTGATGTGAGCTACGGTGGATACAGCTTCTATGCGTGTGGTATGATGTCTGACTTAGTGTATGAAGTCTCTTCAACGGGTTGTAATGTGTGGGAGATGCTGGTCTGTTCTCTCGACTCAGCCATCCATGCAACCCCAGTCGAACTGAAAAATGACACGAGGCGAAGATGGAGGCTGATTTGTTTCTTCTGGATACCACCAGGGGACGAAAACCACTTAGCGGATTGGCTGTATGGAAGCAGCATAATGAGCTAGCAACACCATCGGCAAGTTCCCAGTCAACTCGTTTGGCAGCCAGCCACTCCTTGATCGTTCGGTTATTACGTTCGGTTAGGCCATTTGCGTGCGGATGGTATGGTGCTGTCCTTAGCCGTCTGATACCAAGCTTCTGCAAGCAATTCCTAGACTCCTCGCTCTCCAAGCAAGGCCCCTGACCTGGCACCCCATGGTTGGCCACAATGTGATGCATCACCACTCCGCTGATCGTTGTCGCCCGTTGAGCAGGCAGAGCTGCCGCCTCGACCCATTGCGACAGGTGTTCTGTCATTGTCACGATGTATTGATTTCCACTGGTTGTCACCGGAAGGGGGCCCATGACGTCAACTGACCGCAACTCGTCGATTTCTGAGACAGGGATAGGTATGTTTGCTTTTACAAAAAGCAAACACACAAACAGATCTCCCCTTCCTATGATATGGAGCACACCGTCAGACGGCTCTGTTTATAGTGAAGCACGGAAAATTTCTCGT
>NW_008751839.1:10266-25294 GCF_000715545.1 Opisthorchis viverrini
CTTACAATAAACAGTCATAGGTTACTGACTGCTGACTGATGAGAGTTAATTGGATATATATATATATATATATATATATATATATATATTACACGTATATGTCACCGTTGTAGTAATAAGGTGGATTAACAGGTTGCAATCCATCGAAGATGAAAATAATCCAGAGTCGACAAATCAAACGGAAATCTACGCCAAACTTATATGAAAAAATAGGTGATAAAGGGTGGGATAATGTGAATTCAGGTCCCAAATTTGCACACCTCGTTAGAATAGCCAGACATGGAATTTAGCTCAATCTCCCAAATGTTCCATCGCGCGGAGACGAACGGCTCCAGAAGCTGTTGCAAAGATCAGGATAGTCAGCGAAATTTTCATCACCAGATTCATCCCTGGTTGCTTCCAGCTTGCGCCTCCAGTTTTCGTCCACTAATAAACAAACGTGAAGCAGTTGGAACCACTGCCAATTGTTTCTATTCGATGAGGAATACAACATACCCACCCACACTTTTTGCATTCCAATATTCTGAAGAGGCCCTTGTTTAACTGATTCATAGATGCAATAATTCGGTCAAGCTCCGTTCACTGTGAGGCATCACCTGATCACTTGACCTTATGTTTACGGTCCAAATCAGCGGCTTTTAGCCACACACTAGCCAGCATCGAAAAACTCACGCTACGGCTTTTATTTAAAGAGAACATGTTGTACAACCGTGAGTAACTTGAGAAGGCTAATCTTATTTTCAGGAAGTGACAATCAACGGATTTATTATCTATCAGTCTGTCACCAGGTTGGAATGATAATGCATGCAGCAAAACAGAGTATTCGGATGAAGAATAATACTCTTTAAAGGACTATCGCAAAAAAGAACTCTTTTTTTTCAGTGAGGTTTGATGTGTTCAAAGCATGTGTGTCTCAAGTGTAAAACTATTCAAGAATTTTTGGAGCAGAAACCTAAGTTTTAGCGAAAAAATATATTCACAGCAGTTTTGTGCCAGTTTCGTGCAATGCAATATACATATAACAGAGTGAAGCTGGCACTTTCAGCCATTCTCCCTTACATGCCACTCGGAGTCAACTTTCTTCTGATAGCGGGCCGTGTCTTGGATAGATGTCTTCACACTCTGAGTGCCACTGTGCTCACGGTGATTCATTTCGTTACAAAAACATGACCAAACAAATGCTGGGTCATTAGCAGCTGTTGGCCTGTTCGCCCAGTTTGTTGGTCAGATCTGCACTGGCCTATCTGACAACTTAAAGGGGATCGATCAAATGAAAACTGATGTATTGACCAATCAGCTCCGAGAAAAACACACCACGAAGCAATAAAAACTGGCCGGTTGGAGGATTGAAAAATGAAGCCCAAAATAAAGCTATCCATGTAACAATCAGTCACGAGACCACAACATGTTAGTCGCGGACGGGTCAAAAGAATTTCAAACAGGATACTCACGAATGACCCGGTCACATCAGTAGGTACCAGGTAGTCTTTGAAACCCGTATAATCAGAAGCGGATAAGGAGAAATTACCAACCCAACCGCTCCCTGATGGTGTTGCTTCGATCGGTGCAGAAACGTGTGCAAGCTGACTGCGGACTCCAGTGGACAAAGATGGCGAGCAAAGCGTGCTTTTTGCAATTGTTTACTTTATCCAATGTGGCACTGAACTATATGGAACTATACATTGTCCATTTGCGTAGCTAAATGAATTTACGTGTACAAATTTAAGTCGGAAGGGAAAGGAGACTCAGGTTAGTGGGTCACGGAGTTAAGTGTATGAACTCACAGTCAGCACGCCTATACAAGTTCATAGGTCACACAAGTACCCCTTGAACGCAAGGCTCCTGTTAACATAATCGAATTTTGATAGCCCGTGGGATCCATGACAGTCTTATTGTTGCTGCCCCTGACAGGCATGGTTCTTCTCCCTCGTAAGAGTAGTACTACGAACCAAATAAAACGCAAATACGATCGGTTTGAAATTCTTCTTACAGCCACTCACAAGCGGGATTGTGCTCGTTTAAAATCTCGCCGCGATAGAAGCAAACTTTAGTGCTCAACACAATCATCCAAAAGAGTGTACACGGAAGCTGATAATAAAGTCTTGCAGTCTGCCTTTCGAGATCTTCATCGCACGGCAAAAGTGGAAACGCAGACAAAGATAAGTTGTCATGTACATGGTGGCAATATACCACCTTACTTCCCTGGTACCAGTCGAATAGCTGTTCGAAGGGACACTAATATAGATACGCTTTCTGTTGTCAATATGCCGTCAAACTATGTTTTTTAGACTGCATAGTTCTGATACGAATCATTCAAGGTATCCGTTTTGCAAAACTATTTGATTTAATGTTTTCAGTTCACTTTCGATGCTGTTGGCAAAATTGTCACCGGTCGTACAGTGTGAAATGGTAGAGGAATGAGGTGATCTCTTGAGTTTCGTGTTTGCTCATGAGTATGTCCGCCAAAAGCATTCCCAAAGAAGATCCTGTAGTGATATTGGCTACTTTTGTGGACATATTTCATTACTGGAACTAGGCCGACTAGTGTGGGCAAAAAATAGCAATAGCTACCTAACGTCTCACTTAAAAAAGCCAACTTGTATGTTACTGCACTCTACCAAGTCGCAAACAAAATCTGTTGACTCGGTTGGTGGCAAATGAGTGAATAATAGCCCGATATCCATGGAGGACGTTTGAAAGTTGTCAGCTTTTATATCCTCCATCTTGTCGACAAATCTGTCCTTCAGAGTATGTAGAGACGTTTTTCTCCCGGCTGGTCCTAGTTCGCCATGACATGGGCTATTAAGCACTTCAAGAATAGGCCCGGGTCATGGACCACTGGAAGGCCGCATATTCGTGGTATTGATGTGTCACTGGGAAAAAAATCGCTCAGCTGTAGCACCCTTTCGGTACCTAGCTGCCATGTCACATTAAGGAGGCACGAGTGCTGGGATACTGCCAAGTTGTCCAAGCCTAGACAGGGGAATTCGAACCACGGACCTTTCGATCCCTGTCCATTTCCCTGGGAAGACTTTGCTCAAAACTATAAGCATCAGTGCTACCTGGGTGCTCCAATCGTAACAAAACCCTGCATGTTCATTTTCTCTGACCTATGCAATACCCACGTTGGTATTTTTTCATGAGTTTAGATTCGACACAGTGTTTTTGTAACCAGTTTTATCCATCTAGAAAATACGGGGCAAGATATCTGCTTTAGCTAGTAAGATCTTCTCATTGGTCTACAAGCCTTTCAAGGCATTTAAGTGTTCCTTCAGCAGGGTTTTTTAAAACCTCAGTTTGTGATTGAATTAACGATAAAACGCACTGACCAGTTGCTGTGTATTGAGTTCAGAAAATGGGGCTAGCTCAGATAAGTAATAATATGGACATTCGAACTAGACTTACAGTCCAAGCTAACCACACTTGTGACTAGAGCTCGGTTAAATTGCATCAAGCCTCGCCGGGGAACTTTATAGAATAACAGAGAGCTTCATTCCCGGCATCAAGGGGCATATTTAGCTAGCTGTTTCCTTCTCCCTTGTTTCAGTCATATTGGCAGCAACGTGCCGATGGTACTCATTGAAGCATTGCCAACCTTACTCGGGCAGAGTTTCTAACGTGGCTATGCATTGGGCCTTCTAGCTCACAAATATTCTTTTGAGTAATGTCATACATTTTGTGCACGACAGTTGATTACATTACCTGTTTGGTTGATTCCATTTCTGCGCGGAATTCATCGAAATCCTTAAGTCACCAAATCAGCTTGATAAACTGATTTAGAAAGCAAAACTTCGTCCTGGCTTTGGCATGGTTCACACAATACCAAAGATCCTTCTCACGCTGCCCAAGTACCCAAGGATCTCTGGATCGTTTCTTGGCGTGCTTCCTATATTTTTTCTGCAAGGTCGAGGACGGTATTCATGTGGAGGTAGATTTATAATGATGTTTCTGGTGGGGAAAATTTATCGGATCATAACTCGGTCGCAAAGCGGTGGTGCACTTTTCTGAGGACATCATACAGCGGGACGATCATAATCTTGCTCTGTTTTTGTAGAACTTTCAAGTTCTATTGCTGAAACTTTTAAGACAGATTTCAGTTCTTTGACTAGCTGGATTAGTGCCACTGGGCACTTTTTCACCTCTGAGAACACACGTTCAAACAAACCTAATGATCTGGTGTGACTCCACTCTCATGCATTTGTCAGAATGGTGTAAAAGAATTTAGCGGTTCGCTTCCGGAGAGGAGGGACTTATGTGGACAGATGCGTCATGTTGTAGTAGACAGGTGCTTGAGGTTATATTGTAGAAATTGTCAAAGGAATCAAATCAATAAAATGGATGATTACCCGCATTGTTCAGTTGACAGATTTTTCGTCTGTTACGTTGCTAAACAGACAGAACTAGTACTCCATTTCTCAAACAAGTATTAATCATATCTCTCAGAATATACTGGACGTCATTCAGACGAGCTGGAAAATGGTGTAGACTTGAACACGATCACCAGAACCTCCGTCATGCTATATATATTCAAGAAGTATCAACCTTTTTTGCTGCACCAGACCTGCTCTGGATCTTAAGGACCTAAACAGATGTGGATAGGAATAGACTTCTAAAATGGAATTCGCTTTCGGATAAAGGCTTTCAGGGCTGTCGCAATAACTTACTTTGTTCTTTCAGGTGGATGACAGGCTATCTACGTATCAACCGTATACTTGCCTGTGGAGCTGAATTCGTAACTGGATCTGGTAAGCGAAGTGAGTCCCATTCTGATGTATCCAAACTGGGACGTACTTCGTCCATCTGAGTAAAAGTTTCTTCTTAAGTCTGCTAAGCTAGATAGTCGAGCATCCACAGGTAAATCGATAAACGGTATTTGAGATGGCCTACTGGAGTAGCCAAACACTGATTGTAGTGGTTTCAATCCAATTAGGGCTTTAATTGACTACAGGTTTGACAGCGTAGTAGATGCTGTCAGAGGCAGAGACTAGACGCTGTTCCCCCAAATCTTGTGTTTCTGAACTGAACAAACTCGTACGTTTTTCAGCTGAGGTATATTGTTTTTGACACATTCTCTTTGGTATCCATTTGGGTGAATATCTCATCAAAATCCGGCTTCTAATGTATCTTTCATGTAAATTTTTCTTACCCTTACAAAAGAAGTTCTGAAAAAGGTAACGCTATAGTACATCTGCAAAGAACTAGAATAATGGAAGTGCTGACCGGTCCAAACGTACTTCCAGTGAACTCGCTTACGAACCTTTCCATCACCCATTATCCACTTGTTCAGCTCGTTCTTGACAGTTAGTTTAATATTCGTTTTCGCGGTTAGTGCCTGTAACAGTCTTCTTATTTCTTGCAGTGATCTTGTAACCCATAAGATATATTCTGCATATCTTTTGTACCAAATTGCCCGCCCCTCTTAGTATTTCAATAGTGGCCATGAATATATCTGCTAAGCCACAACGAGCTGGGCCACGGATGGCGATAACATCAATCTGTTTGAAGAACTGACTTTAAGGCTGTCCTGACATTCGTTGTACAAAATGATGGCAGGCGTTTTAGCTGGATTACTAACATTCTAATAAAGTTGTCACACTTTCAGTGATGTTAGTCTCTGCTGAGAGGCCTGGAAGCACTGCAAAACCGTTTCATTCTTGTTGGAAATCATCAGCAGTACGCATATCAGACGCAGTATCTCG
This sequence comes from Opisthorchis viverrini, assembly GCF_000715545.1. Lineage (NCBI taxonomy): Eukaryota > Metazoa > Platyhelminthes > Trematoda > Opisthorchiida > Opisthorchiidae > Opisthorchis > Opisthorchis viverrini. The sequence goes on from NW_008751839.1 coordinate 15,966, forward strand.
AAATCACGGAGTTTCAAAACCGTTACCTTCCAGCGAACGGTTGAATTCATAACCACTTGATCACCACGAACAGTCGATCAGAAGAGTGATTAACTCTCACTTAGATAGGATATAGCGTCAGTTATCCTTCGATTCCGAGACCAGATCACGTGCTCACGTATTGACTGACTTCTCGAGTGACGACACCTCAGAGGGAAGCTGCACACATTCAGAGAAATAATTTTTCCTCTGAACTACTTATTGATTCATGGTGATGTTAGGAAGTGAACTCAATCCATACCGGAGAGGTGAGAAGTACTGTATAGCTGGTTCACTCGTATTGTTAAAACAACCGAAATCATTGTCATTTAAAGGCACATTGTTGAACAAAGGTGTGAGTTCCTTTCATTCCACGATATCATCTCGCACCTATGGTCTGGCTGCTCTTGTTGATATATAATGTGGCAAATATGTTGTTCAATAAGGTTAATCAGCTCTATAGGCCATTTAGTCACTTTTGTCAAGTAAAATGTATTGCTGGAGGATGTCTGGTTTTGGTTACTTGATCAGTTCGTACGAAGATTAGCTCTCCGACGCCGTGGAGCAATATTGGCAATTTGATCAGTGATGGTTTGGTCAAGAAGACGCTGCCGTCACTTTTGGCAAGATGCTTAGCCTGCTAATGAATTTTATGCGTGCAACCTTGAATCCAGAGCATCAGCTACCTTGTTGTTGTACGGGACACTGATAATCAGGTGGTGATCAAACCATCTAGCCGTCCGTAGCCAGCATCCCTAAACTTAGAGTTCAGCAAGAGGTTAACTTGTAGCCACCGTTTCGCCACATACATGACTGCACAGGTCACCGACACTCGCTAGATCACGAGATCTGTCTTTTTTCCTTACAGCCACAAATCACGGCACAGAATCGTGACTAACTTGACTACACAGCTCACAGTCAAGGGCTTGATCGCAAGACTCGCCTTCTTTCCCTACACGTACAAATCATGACACACAAAGGTGACTCATCTGACATCGACCGTCTGATCAGGTAGCGGCAAGTCATTTGCTGACGCCCACACGCGCAATCGTCCCTACATGTAGGATAACAGCACAGCAACACAACACAACACAATTCAACAGTTTCTCACGTCGCCCAACTCGGAGTAGATCCGCTCAGCACATACTAAGCTTCAACCACGGATACTCAGGAATACGTGTGGCTGCTACAGCAGCGAAGAAGACGCGAAACCTGTATCCAGACTCGCAACAGGATTTACCAACGTGTATCTGCAATACGATAAGTCCCTTGTTCGCATATATACCTGTTGTGATAATTTTACTCAGCAAGCTGATATTGTCAGTGCTCCCCGTTTTCTCGTTCATGCAACCAATTTTGGGGTTCTAGTAGAGCATTAACAAATTTGGTCACGTCGGGCTCACCAATTTTTTAATGCTCTACTAGAACCCCAAAATTGGTTGTATGAAGGAGAAAACGGGGAGCACTGACAATATCAGCTTGCTGAGTAAAATTATCACAACAGGTATATATGCGAACAAGGGACTTATCGTATTGCAGATACAGGTTGATAAATCCTTTTGCAAGTCCGGATACAGGTTTCGTGCCTTCTTCGCTGCTGTAGCGGCCAAACTTATTTCCTGAATATCCGTGGTTGAAGCGCCGTAAGCGCTGAGCGGCTCTGCTCCGAGTTGGGCGACGTGCGAAGTTCTGTTGAGCTGTGTTGTGTTGCTGTGCTGTGCTGTTATCCTATATGTAGGAACGTTTGCGTGTGTGTGGGTGTCAGCAGATGACTTGTTGCTACCTGATCAGACGGTCGATGTCAGGTGAGTCAGCTTTGTGTGTCATGATTTGTACGTGTTCACGATTCTATGCCGTGATTTGTGGGTGTAAGGAAAAAAGACAGATCTCGTGATCTAGCGAGTGTCGGTGACCTGTACAGTCATGTATGTGGCGAAATGGTGGCTACAGACTAACAGTTCCAAGTTTACCGCTTATGCTGCATATGATGAGACAGTGTGTTCGCAGAAGTCAACCGAACTAAACAACTCAAGCGATCAAAATCAGGGCAATGTAACAATAACTATCTAAAGAATGTCATCAATCGAAAACAATTGGTGACATTTCCACATTCTCATACCCATTTCATGTAACACTCGTGGTTATTAGTCGAAAATTATTTGGTGACGAGTGATTGTGTGATTGTGATAAAATGCATGCTGGGGTGTCTCAGGCACTTCTAAAACGATATCACTAACGGCTAAGTAGTCCCGTACGTAAATGGCAGCGGAGATCTAGAACTCAGCGGGCGAGGTTGGCATCCTAACCTAACTCACTGAATCCACTGCAGCCAAAGTGAAGCCAAGACTGTGCAGTGTGGGAGTTCTGTGTGGCCCTTCACGAATGACCTAACCCTATCTTCGGTGTTGGCTGAATTCACACCGTGTGAGGTGGCTACGTTTTCAGGTTTGCTTGTTTATACTGCAAAACACGTTGTTAGGAAGCACCGGTGACGTTCAAATTGTCCACATTTGTCACCTCCAACATTGTTGCAGTCAAGTCATTGATCCTTTGTGCAATGACAAATACCAATCGGTTGACATACAATGTAGCAAATATTGATTTCACAAGCTCTAGGCAACTCGTCCGCTTTCGGGCCTGAGTGATAAAACGGAATTTTGCGACGTGAATTGTAGCAAACATTCCTAGACCAAATAGTGGAGTAGAAAGTTCACTGAATGATTTTCTAAAGAGGAAAAAAATTAACGATAACAAGACTCCTGGTGATGTTGAGGGTTCTACAGAAAAGTTAGCATGACTTATATCTGTCCGGGATAAGTGTGATGATGATGATGATTTTTTACCACAGCGGTGGATAAATGTCAATTTAATTCGTAGAGTTATGCTGTTAGTGTCTGCTTCTATCTGAAGAAGAAATATGTTCAGAAAACTTGTAAAAACTTTCAAAGGTAGCACCTGTATGTAGATCTTTTTTCCTGGCACACTCAACCTGGATAACTCACACAGAACAACGGAGTAGTAAATTTGACTTTCGTGAGTATGGGGCGAGATGGCTTAAGTGGTTAGAGTCCGAATTTACTAACCGGAAGGTCTGTGGTTCGAACCCGACCTCTGCATTTCGACTTCCCCTGTCTAGGCTTGGGCAACCTGGCAGTATCCCAGCCCTCGTGCTCCTTCGAGTAGCATGGCAGCTAGGCACCGGAAGGGTGTTACAGCTGAAGGATTAGAGGTTCATGTCCTCTACCTCCCCGGACTTTGAAACATCATAAAGTGCGTGTGTGTGTGTGTGTGAAGCGAGTACATTGCAACTACACCAGTAGACGGTTGGTACCGGAAAACAGATACAGTGCTCCAGCTAGAGAGCGTGCACCGTCATGAGTAGCAGAAACTGCTCCCTGAAAGTTCAATTTGTAAGAAACCATGTGCTGTGCAGTACGTTTGTCGCGTTTTCTGTACAAAATATTTGAACAGTGAGAGGTACTAAGATTTGCCCCACCAGTTTAGCGGTAATCTAAGAAGATAATATCATCCTGAATGGAACGTCAGGCTTCGTTGTCATGCCTTACATCGCTCAGTGAATTTGTTCGGTTGGAAAAATCAGAAGGAGCAGAAAAACGTCCGAGGACGAAGACGGAACTATTTCAGCCTTTGTTTCGGTTTGGGTTTGTAAAACAGGTTGCTCTTCGTCTAAATTCGTGCTGAATAGTTCAGTTTCTCGTTGTGATGTGCACTACTGGACCAGCCGTCTGGTACCCATGCTTGTCAGTAGGTATTCGAAAAATTACTGAAACCCCGTTTACAACTCATGGCCAGCAACTTGTGGAACTGGGTGCTTTATGGTCTTTTTGAGGAAGTGTTGCACAATTCATGAACAAAGCTGCACTTTTTGAATGAAGACCGAAAATAGCTGATTGAGACCGGGTACCTGGGCAGCTTGAGATAACAGATTTGGTTCGGGTAAGGTTTCGGAACCGTACTTTAATTTAGGGTAATTCCAACATATTCTAATCCACTTCTGGAGCCCTATGCGAATTTCGTAGTACCAATCTCATCAGCTGTATGGTTTCCTTCGTCATGAGTTGGAGTATGGAAGACTTATTCTAGGGATGTTTACTACTACTGGCTGACACGCCAATACTGGCGTCTAAAATAACAGCGTTTTTCCAATGAGGACGTGCTATCGTCACACCTGCCGAGGAGTGAAAGTTACTATCTCAAATATGAGTTGGCCTTCGTACACTTTGCTATCGGAGTAACCTGCTCTCACATCCGCCGGGGGACCATCTATCTCCCATTTTTCAATCAAATCCGGAACTAAGCCATTTGACTTGTGAGACGCCAGAAGAGGGGGACGTTTCAGTACAAGTCCTGAAATTCCACAAAAATAATTGGTGGCAATTTCACTGGGGGTTACAAATGTTCCATGGCACCAGATGACCGAGAATTCCTTACACTCGGGCGGTCGATTAAGACAAATGGATCATTTGTTGGAATAGATTCGTGTCCCACCTTATAATTAACTCGAGTGTGAAATGCTCGCGTTCGATGTACGCTGACTGTGCGTTGATAAAAAGCTTTCTCCGAAAGTTTGAGGTCCACGCAACCAAGGGTATACACTGCTGGTGAGCCCTAACATGAGCAAAGATTGGGCCTAGTGATTTGTCCCAACTCGGTATACATTAACCAGGACACTGTTGTCAGAACATGGCAACTGCTGTTAAAACCAACCATTCAAATGGTCCATCACAGGACTACTTGCTTAAATGTAAGTTGAAGACAATACGCAGAGCTCATGCCTCCCAGGGCAACCGCTACTACGGAAGAGCCAAGTTGTTCTTTTCGAGGGACTGCTAGTTCTACTGCTACTTTATTTTTGTACGAACGATTCCTGTGCAGTATATCAAACACGCTACTTAAACCTGGCAAAATGTATCCTTTTTGATCACAGAGCTCAATGGGATAGGCGAGTTACTTCTAATAGGTCTCGATCTTTAATAGTCACCAATGAATTCAGAGGTTATGCCACTAACTTACTTCAGTTTAGTCAATTCACCCTACAGTTTTGTGCAACTTTGCTACATAAGTTATGCAGGAACCCTGTTATGTTTCTTTTAATTGCTGTAGCTGATATTGGCACACTCATGCTGTATACGCTACGGAAACCATGAGAGCCGCTGATCAGCCTCTGAATAGAAAGGTGCTTGACCAGCTCCAATACAATTCTTTGTGTGCTTTGTACGTGTAATGAAACTCGACACTCTTCCGGCTCTTCCGTTGCGCAACGCACGCTTCCATCGCACTGTTAGATAAGTTCTTCTGGCTCGATCTAAAATGACGTGATGATCTGTAAAGTGAAGACTATTTGGTGACCCCCGTCTGGTATCAGTGTGACCACGTGGTGCGATTGGTATATCAGTCACGGACGTTACTGAAAGCTCGTCGATCCGATAGCACTAAGCATGATGACTTATACTGAGTCTGAACTCTCGGAGAGTGAAGTGAGAACCAGCGTTGACTTGCTTACGTGTGACCTTTTAGACGTGAACGGGTGTGACACGTTTCTACCAACCGCATGTGAATTCAAGATCTGAGCGTACGCAAGTGTTTAGCAAAAACGAAACCGAGGGCACTATGTTGAAGTGAGAGCGGTTAGGAGCGTTGTCTTCTGACCTCATCATAATTCTAATCCTCCAACAAAAAGAAATCCTCCTTGGGGAAATTGTTAATCTGAGATAAAACCTCGAAAATGGTTAAACAGAGCATTGCGAATGCCTTGTGAGATTTTGACGGGAGGTTTAACTATCTGTCTATTTGCTCACATAAAGCTCGTGGAGTTGCTTCTGAATAGCGTGTTGGTCAGTCAGCGCAAATCTGCTGTATCGATATGACCTTGGGGCCAACAAACCCATCACTCCAGTCATCTGTTTGAAATATCCAATGTCATTGCAAGTGCTCTATCACAGAACGCCCTGTTACGATGTGTCAGGGCTCGTACCGCTCCACAGAAATAAACCGAAATGTATGTACACATCTAGATTTAAGTCTAGTAGAGAAATTATCAAGATTAATCGTGAATTAATTGGTACATCACGTTGAAAAGTATGCTTTACAAATCACATTACTTGAGAACGATGACATTAAATATCGATGCTTTATGAATCTCTGAAAGTTTTGCTTATTGCTTCCAGTGGGGGGGGGGGCAAATTTAGTCAGCTTCAGGGTTAACGACATTCACACACCACATTTTCCGTCAAAACGGAGGCTGCAACCTAATTTTTTCGTTGTGTTTTGCTTGTTGGTGAACCTTGGTAAGTTGGTTAAATCGAGCTGTTTCATGGTTCTTATGTAAATGACGCTAGTGATCGCTCTTGTGTAATTTGGCTGGAAGATGATCACGGAGTTTCTGGTCTCAGGCTGACCCAATGCTGCACAATCAATGGATCTAGATCACGCCCCTCTTGAGCGACCACCAAACTACAGTGTACTTTATTTGGCTGATCTCAAGTGCATGTTACGACACATTTCAATTTGGGGAGCAAACTCGAAGTGTCTTTGAGTGGTCCTTTCAATGTACACAGATGGGAACTATTACCATATCAACAGGTGTTTCAACTTTTACCAAAAACGTCTGTGAAAAGATCAATACCGTTGCGATTCGTTTTTCCCAGGATCAAAAGCATATAGTTCAGTAGGTTCTGTCTACAGTTGGCGAAAAGGAAATCAGCTGAAATAATACTCGTCGTGCCGTTTTATCTTTGGTTTATTAATGTCGTCACTGCCAGAGTTAGCTAGTGTGTTTTCTAACGGCCTTCCCTGTGGGAGATTTAGAAGTGGGTTTTAAAATTCCCTAAAACGGACTCCAAAGTAATAAAAATTGAATCCACAGTTTTGAAAGTGATGACTATCAGTAGAGCTCTACTCATCCAATATGCTGTCTTATTTTTATAGATAAACGCTGGAAAACACGCGCAACATTGCAGACGTATCACTCACAATACTCGCAACTCCAACTTTAGTATTCACAGTTCGTACATATCCTGCGGCATGCCTAAGTACAATGCACAGAACATCAGACATGAATTTCTTCATAGGTTTTACGCTTGATCAGAAGTTTGACGTAACCAGTCTGAAGTTGCGACCCCAGCAGGCAGTGTCATAGGCTTTCAAGTACAAATTCTTTGATGGGGACATTTCAATCTTCAAGGATCGGATGGTTGGCTGGTTTTTGACATTCACAGAAAGAACAGATTGCCCGTATGCTACGTGGATGGAACTTTACAGCGGATTCAATCTTTTGGCCGTGCCACCAATCAAAATTCCCCAAATCGGAATACACATATATATTTATGCACAAAGTTCACAATTACGGTCTCAAACGCAATGACACAAAATAAGCGAGTAGCTTGAATTATAGCTTGAAGAATCTGGAAAACGCTACGGTGATGTTAAAAATCGAGGATACCAAGTGAACAAACCGAAGCTGTGTACTTGGTAACCTCATAACATAGCAGCCGAATACATAGTGTTTGCTCAAATTGACAGCGAAAGTGATGTAACATTAATCTCCAAAAAAACATGTCCCTAATTTTCGTAACCGGCTGAGAAGAATGGAAGAGCGAGCTACCAGTTTAGACGGCTCTTTGTTCAAGTTCCATCCGCGAATCTGCATCGCATTTGCCCGACCCACGCCAACTAGCACATCGTGTGCTACACCAATGACAGATGTCTAATTTTGGGCTCATTTTTCTGTCCGCGATCCATATCGTTGTGAACAGAGCTGAAGGTAAAGAGCAATAGCAAAGCACTGATCAACATTAACAGTCTGGACTGCATCTAGATAGTCAAGAATACTTGAGGAGAAACGGTCTAGCTGACCTATCCACGGAGGTGTCTGTTCTTCAAACAGGTTCCTCCTAATGTTATCAGTGTGTACGCCTGATAGGTGTAGAAATAAAATCATTCGAATTGACAAAACATGGACCTAGCTAACACATAGAAGCAGTGCGATCATGCTGATCAAGTGTCACGTGGTAATGAGCCATGAGTACTACATCCACATCACCATGGCAGTCAGTGTGCACAAAATAACCTACTTACCGAATAGGCAAACACATGCGCAACCGGTAAACTGGGAAAGATAGGCATCCTTGGAAGGAAGAAACGTGGCAAAGAGACCACACATTACACTCCCAGCGGCCTGTGTGGAGAAAACAAATGGAATCGGTCACTTTGCACAACTGATTAATCGGAAAAAGGGACAGCTTGAATCAATGACTTACAAATGCACTGAATATCATTCCGTAATTGATTGCCAATCCCGATTGTCCAAACAGTATCCCGGTTGCCGATGGCATAATGGCAAACACGCCACTCAAGGAAAGCCAGAGGAGGCAAACCCAGATGAAGTATAGCACTCTGAGTGCCGTGGGGCCAGCAAGAGCCAGGTGGGGAAATGTGACCAAGACAGCGGCCCACAATGTTAGCATCATGCAAAGTGGGATCTAAAAAGAGCATAAAACACGTCCCTTTTCAAATTGATTCAATACGCAGCTTACAAGCTTACGTATTTCGCAAACTCAAGTGTGAGTACAACTGAAACACGTCCCTTTTCAAATTGATTCGATACGCAGCTTACAAGCAAGCATAAAATATTTCGCAAACTCAAGTGTGAGTACAACTATTAATGGGAAGGATTATTAAGCTACTCGCAGGAAGGGTCCAACCGATAGAGCTTGGGTATAAGAAAAAACTAACTTATTAACTGCGCGTAAACTGGTAGCACGGCAACCTGTGTTATATATATAGTCATTCAGCTGTAACAACCATACGATTCCTCACTGCCATGTTACCCGAAGGAAGGGATACTGCCAAGTTGCCCAAGCCTAGACAAGAGAAGTCGAGATACAAATGTCGGTGTTGAATCACGGACCTTCCAGTCAGTAAATTTGTGCCCTAACCACTGAGCGATTTCGCCTTTTTCACCAGGTAGTGGTGGTTGACAAATTTGCGTTCCGCTTCATCACGTTCCACCCGTTTTGTACCGATCGTTTTAAATGTTGTAAGTTCATGAGTTTATGGTGTGTAGCAGTTTAGATGATAATTTCTAGTAATACAAACGGGAACTGGAGAGAAGACCCATTTTTGTTCCGGGTGAGGTTTCTGGTTTTTGCCGGTTCAGCGGTTTCATAACCCAGCTTGACTATCGGCTGTCTAAAGCCGCATTACACATTACTGCATGCTCCAAATCACAGAGACCCAAACTATATAGACTATTTAGACAGCCGATAGTCAAGCTGGGTTATGAAACCGCT
>NW_008751839.1:25533-46963 GCF_000715545.1 Opisthorchis viverrini
TATATATATATACAAATTTCGAGTCTCTGTGATTGGGAGCATGCAGTAATGCGGAATTTCGCAAACAGCCTTAGACATCCGATAGTCAAGCTGGGTTGGGAAACTCTTCTCCCCTAAACTGACAAAAACCGTCGAAACATGTGGCATTGACCTTACATAATCATATCATCTATGTGACAGATCCCATAGTATGTTGAGACACTAGCTTCAGTGACATCCATTTGAGAAACTGACACAACATAATATTTTTCACACAATGCAGTTTAACTGTGTTGCCCATCACAGGTGCATCGCATTGAGTTCTTGCACATCCACGGATCTCACGCTTACCTATCCACACCTCAACAACCTGATTATTACCTTGAATAAGTAATCAAAGTGGAATCAGTGATGACACCAAAACTAACAGTTTCTCATGCGGCTCGAAGTTTAAAGTAGCCGGTGCATCGAAATCGCATCAACAATACCAGCCACCCTGGATGTGACCACATCCGAAAAAAAACCTGCCGCAAACTTAGCTACTTGCGTTGAGGGTGGAAGCGCTAGCCGCACCGTTTTATCAGATGGGGAAGGGGGCACCGCTGAACTCAAACAATATACTCTTCGGCATGGACATTATCGTTTTGTGTCCACCTGAAAGGAGGATTACGCCTCCAGTACTGATATGAGACTGTCCATCATGTGTGGTGTCTCGCTTCTAGAGTCACCTTGCCTGCATGACGATTCATCAGAAACGCACAGAAAGATCCATCATGTGGCCATGCGATGAGTAGTTTCCAGCCCAATCATTTGGTCTCCTCACCGACACCGTGAGCGTTTTGTCAACATGATCGTCAGTGCGCACAGATTACAGGTGTAAAGGTGATACTACTGATGGAAGAGGCATGCGAGTAGTACGTGTTGTTCTTGGGATTCCGCCTTACGTCTCTTTAAAAAAGGAGATCTGTTGTGGAATTTGTGGAGTCGCTGTGTAACCTTTGCTTGGATTTGAGCAATGAATGATTGTTGTCAATGAATATCCAGGAAAGTTCAAGAAGCTGCGTTCAGGAGCAGATGGATGTCCAGTTTTTGCAAATAAGATGCAAATGAGAGTTTTGCTTCCCTGTCCAATAGTTGGCATTTTCCAGCATTTTCTAATAAATAACTCCGCATCAAAGGCCTTCTTCCTTTCACCGGTAGTCCTAGACTGATAAGTCTGCAGATAAAGCCTTCGGGTCTCACAAGTTTAAGGTCTGTCTGAGCTAACCCTATTCATATCAAGAATACGACGTTAAATTCCCGGTTGCTGTCTTGGTGATAGGCTAGGATTGATACCTCTTTGTGGCANCGAGTTGTTAAGGTGAGGATAGGTAAGTGTGAGATCCGTGGATATACAAGGACCTAATATGATGCACCTGTAATAGACAACACAGTTAAATTGCATTGTGTGAAAAATATTATCTCGCGTCGTGGATATCACTCCATGCCGTATCTCAAAAGATGGGATTGTCGCATAGATGATGTGCCACCTGATTTGATGGTTTTTGCCGGTTTAGCGGTTTCATAACCCAGCTTGACTATCGGCTGTCTAAAGCCGCATTACACATTACTGCATGCTCCAAATCACAGAGACCCAAACTATATAGACTATTTAGACAGCCGATAGTCATCGTGGGTTATGAAACCGCTAAACCGGCAAAAACCATCAAATCAGGTGGCACATCATCTATGCGACAATCCCATCTTTTGAGATACGGCATGGAGTGATATCCACGACGCGAGATAATATTTTTCACACAATGCAATTTAACTGTGTTGTCTATTACAGGTGCATCATATTAGGTCCTTGTATATCCACGGATCTCACACTTACCTATCCACACCTTAACAACTCGACTATTACCTTGAGTAAGTAATCAGAGTGGAATCAGTGATGACACCAAAACTAACAATGCCTCATGTGGCTCGAAGTTTAAAGTAGCCGGTGCATCAACGATACCAGCTACCCCGGATGTGACCACATCCGAAGAAAAAACCTGCCGCAAACTTAGCTACTCGCGCTGAAGGTGAAAGGGCTAGCCCCACCATTTTATCAAATGGGGAAGGGGGCACCGCTGAACTCAAACAATATAATCTTCGGCATGGACATTATCGTTTTGTGTCCACCTGAAAGGAGGATTACGCCCCCAGTACTGATATGAGGCTGTCCATCATGTGTGGTGTCTCGCTTCTAGAGTCACCTTGCCTGCATGACGATTCATCAGAAACGCACAGAAAGATCCATCATGTGGCCATGCGATGAGTAGTTTCCAGCCTAATCATTTGGTCTCCTCACCGACATCGTGAGCGTTTTGTCAACATGATCGTCAGCGCGCACACATTACCGGTGAAACGGTGATACTACTGATGGGGCCGTGAGCGTTTTGTCAACATGATCGTCAGTGCGCACAGATTACAGGTGTAAAGGTGATACTACTGATGGAAGAGGCATGCGAGTAGTACGTGTTGTTCTTGGGATTCCGCCTTACGTCTCTTTAAAAAAGGAGATCTGTTGTGGAATTTGTGGAGTCGCTGTGTAACCTTTGCTTGGATTTGAGCAATGAATGATTGTTGTCAATGAATATCCAGGAAAGTTCAAGAAGCTGCGTTCAGGAGCAGATGGATGTCCAGTTTTTGCAAATAAGATGCAAATGAGAGTTTTGCTTCCCTGTCCAATAGTTGGCATTTTCCAGCATTTTCTAATAAATAACTCCGCATCAAAGGCCTTCTTCCTTTCACCGGTAGTCCTAGACTGATAAGTCTGCAGATGAAGCCTTCGGGTCTCACAAGTTTGAGATCTGTCTGAGCTGACCCTATACATATCAAGAATACGACATTAAATTCCCGGTTGATGTCTTGGTGATAGGCTAGGATTGATACCTCTTTGTGGCAAACATTCAGACTCTTCATCAGCAGTCAGGTTGTCGAGGCAAGTTAAACGCTAACTAGATCAGTAATTGCACATGTGTTGAAGATTATCCAATCAATGAGAAGTAACGGACAAACCTTGAAAGAAATTCTATCCACCAGCGCGCCCCAAGCTATTCGGCCAGAGGAATTAAACAGCGACGATGTGGTCGCCACTATCGACAGGAAGCGATCGTCAGATATATACTTCTGTCCAAAATACTGCAATGATAAAGAAAACGTGCATTAACATCACAACACAGAATAACAATAGTAATAATAATAACACGGTAAAGCAATGTTCGAAGGTATTATCCATGCTCACCTTAAAGGCCGATGTAATGATTGTAACGGGTATGACATTGCAAAACATTACAATCCAAAGGAGGTAAAAGTCCAAGCGACGGATCACTTGCTTTGGTGACAAGTTTTCTACCCTGAAAGTTAGGCAAAATGGAACTGGTTTCACACGAATTAGCACGAGAATGCAATGTGGTGAACGGCTGTGTTTTGTTTTGATATTTGTTTAGGAAGTGCATTTCCAGGTTCCATGGTTGAGAGGTGCACGATGAAATGGTGACTTCGAAATAATTACTCATTTGTTAACGCTGTGAGATTATGGCTGATTGTTATGCCGAGGCTGTGCAGACTTTCAGTGGCACACAAATCAAACTATGTAGGCTTAATTTTTGTTAGAAAAGTAAATAGGTGCAAGGGTATGATTATCCCCCGGTGTAGAAAAGTGCACGACACGCAGTTAACGTGACACACCACACGGTTACAACGGGTTAATCTTACGGCATTTCACAGTGCTCCCTTGGATCGTCCTTTGTTTGTATAACCATGGCAAATGGCTTCCTTTCTACATCCTCATCAGGCGTGAAAGGTCTGAATACAAAATATTCATTAGCATATAATGAATCAGTTGCAGAAGCATCAAATTCTTGGCGTGGTGTCCCAGAATTAACATAAGAAACTCGTCTAAAGTAAGTCCTTCACCCCGAATCCCTCGGTCAACATCGCTATCATCATGCTCATAATCCACCTACTTGTTACCGAATTCATAGCTGATATGATTATCATCGTCACCATTACCACCACCTTTGTTATCCTCATTGCCGAGCTGTGGCCACAGAACCTTCGTTCGTAGTCTGGTCACGGTGCCAGATAAAACGTGCGCCACCCTCGAGTGCAGAATTGCTTATTGCCAAACCCAAACTAGGCAGTTACAAGCCATCAGATACGATAGTAAAAATACTGCCTCCGTAGAATTGCTGAAAAGTGAATATTCTCAAGCGTCCTCTTGGAATTTTGACGTTCTTTGAAATTTACAGAATAATGAACAAACATTGCAGAGCGTTCCACCATTTCCGTACCAACCTTCCATCGAATGGAGGACGGCGCTTCAAAACTGACATTGATACTAATAGCACGTTTAATCGGCAGTAATAACCGTTACAGTGCTACTAAGTAGCTACGCCGGGGCAGGATTTTAAGAGTCAATTGGAAGGATGTAAACTGCGTGTGTTCTCACGATGAACAAAGCGTGACTTTTTAAAACAGGTGCATGGCTGATTTTTGCATTCTGATTTGTTATCTATTCTTTTATACACAATGACTTTGTGAGCTAAGCGTCTAATTTGACAGAGTAGGGCTTCAACGACGGATTCACTGAAAGCAAACATGGATGGAGCGGCTGGGAAGACGTATACATCCGGAACGGTACTTCTTTTGGAGAACAATAGAAGATATTTCTCACGCGGAGGAAAAATTTGAAAGCACGTTTGATTCACAAGTAAAGGGCAAAATCGGTGATCTGGTCGTATTAAGGAATTACGAACTATTGATCACTTAGCTGGAACAAGTCGCAGTTAACGTAAAGCGTCTTTTCTTTCAGATACAAACAAATTGGCTCGAGATGTAGCCAACTACTGCAGAACATCAGACGTGTGTTCTTGTTTCATCCCGACAGGTAATGATTACCAAGGAGGATCCAATCTAGCCAAGCCGGGGGGATCAATCCTTATTGAAGAAAACCATATTATTACACAGGTGATGGTTCGTTCTTTTAGTCTCCCACTTAAAATATCGTAATATTGTATTGTATCGTTGTACCACTGTTATTCCGCTATGCCAAAGTTGAAGCAATATGTGAAACTAAATTTACTGTGGGGTGCGCGTCTTTATTCTGAAAGTTCGGTTAAGCGTGAGCTTGCATGAGCCTGAAGTGTAGGATATGAAATCATACATTTAAAACGACAGATGGCTTAGCAGCTTGTTGATGTTATACTCACCGTTTTTCCTCGGCCGCAGTGTCACTCTGAAAAAGTAAGAAACATGACCAGTGGAACTTTCGAACAATGCATTCATATAGCATTCATCTAACCTCGTGCCTTCCTTTGATTCTCGCTAAGCCTCATCTGACAACTTTGTACATGCATACGCTGGAATATTTTTACCGGAACACTCGAAATCCCGCTTCGTTGACAGCATAGAGAAGCCTGAATTTCGAGCCCTGGCGATAAGCGACATGTTGGTTTAAACAGAAGGGTGCAACACTTGCCCCAACTGCTGAATATTCCTAAGCTCAGTACTCATAGCTATTCTTGTTGCTTGCAGAAGGCTGCGTGCTTATGAGACTGTGAATTTACCTGATTCTCCTCCTGGGATGGCTTGGTTCTAGCGGCAGTATCGGTTTTTTCAGTAGGTTCCGCCTGAAACAAAAAGAAACCTGATGGATTAAAACAAATTTAACTTTTTAATAATAATCGGAATAAACATCTTGGCAGACTGAATACACTACCGCATAGTGTCCACCCATCAGTATGGTTTGGAGCTAATAGCTTTGCGTAAACAGCCAATAAACTGCATGTTAGATAATCACGCAAAACCTAGCAGTGCAAAACGGTTTCAAAATTGTCGGTGTAGAATAAACCTGAGAAACTGAGCGTACGTTCAAGTCGTGGCTTTGCCAATTTTACCCGTTGCCTAGAGGACAGCAGCAAGGTGGCATTTTGTTACTATATTCTGTTGATTTACGTTGAGTTTCCAAACTATACTTCAGCCTCATAGGCGGCCTGTTTTCCATGCCACTTGAAAAATTTGCCAGCTAACCCTTGGGCAAGTACTTATTCGTTACATAAGTATGCATAGAAAAAAATTAGGTTACCGTATTGAGCTTTGATGAAGGTCTCCAAATCGGAATTAGTTGCGAATTGCATACTACATTTTACGGTGTGACAGCAGCTACATTGGTGAGGAAGTGAGTACTTTTACTAGAAGCGCGTCTCACTTCTGTTTGATGAATCGAGAATGATGTTTTCTGTAGGTGCTATCCCTATGCTCTTTACGTGACTCGTTTCAATGACTTAGCCCCATTGAGAAGAAGTCGTGAAGTACACTTCACCGAGGTCGGAATCTAATTGGATCGTTCAGCTGTAGCCCCATATCGGTGCCTAGCTGCCATGTAACCCAAAGGAAGCACGAGGCCTGGGATACTGCCAGACTGTCCAGGCCTGAGCAGAGTGATCACCATTGTTGGGTTGGGTGTGAACCGTGAACCTTCCGAATGATAAGCTTGCGACTTAACCACTGTGTCACCTCTGCCGTTGATAGAGTTAGCAGGCAAGAAATAAGGGAAAGAAACAAACAAGAGAAACAAACAACAGAACATGTCAACATACTTTGACACTGTGCACACATTACACCAAATAATTATGCTGTGAAGGTAATGGGCAATTGGATGCAGAGGCATACTGAATGTGAATGACACTGAAGTAGCACATCATAGCAGGGTACACCACTCACCAACTGCCCAGCCAGTGAAACGGCAATGACTCTTCGGCCACTATTGAGCTACTTATCCAAGGCAATCTTACAGGGGTGCAAGTCTTTCCCTCAAAAGTACCCTGGTCCAAAAAACTATCCCATCTTAGAGACGACAACACCATTGGTGTATTTTCTAAATTCGCAATAACTGATGAGTTCAGGCGATTTGACTTAGATAGGCCCTATCTTCGATTAATGAAAACAAAACTCACCGATGTCGGCCTTTGACGAAGTAAGCAGAACCCAATTATTTGCAGACCGAGCAATATTCCACCAAGTAGAAGAAAAACCTTTGGAACGCGATCCAGGACATCCTTGTCGGTGAATTGCCTTTGGAAATTTCACCCAGAAGTAATAACAGTTAATAATTGTAAACCTAATCAGACAAAACTATCATGGTACTTTTTTTCCTGAACAATATTAAAATGTGCAGGCAACCGCGACAAACAAAACGTTGTTGTAATCTTAAAGTGACGTTCGAAACCCGCTAACCGTTCACACAAATGAATGATTTAATTAGACAGATGCCATCTTCCTTGGAAGGCTACGCATCTCTATCTTATTCGAGCTTATTAATTAGGCATGATGATAAGCGGTCTGCTGAAAAGCATTCATCATGTTGAACTTTGAACTTTAACCTTTGGACTACATTCACTACCGTTGACTTGTCTGGAGAACACAGTATTTAGAAGCCTTAGCATTACTACCTTTAACACGAAAATCAATGTGAAGACACTGGGCTGGTGGGCAGTTCGGAACCAGGACAGTGGTGACTAGACAAAATGCATCCGATATTTGAACTAACCTGAAGCATGGCATCAATGTATGCGTGTTTGCTTCAGGTCACAAAGTGATAAAGGAAATCAAATTCGCGCAGATACTGGTGTGTGTAAATCACTCTCGCACGCAAGTGCAATCGCGCGCGCGCAATCAGCGTTCTTGCGTGTCAATTCATCAACGAAAAGTAGTGAGGATTGCGAAGCCACAAAATGATTTCATAGGGTTTCGGACGGCCTGCACTGGAATTCAAAAGTACGGGTTTGAAACATGGAGAACTCAGTAAGATTTTGATACATCGATTCCATCATTAAGTAAACTTCTTTTTTTAAAAAAAAGATGGGTGTGTGTATTGGGTGCTACTCGGTGATTACCAGTACCTGAATTTATTTTATCCAGTAAAGTACAAAACAAGTTTTGTTGAACAAATAGGCAACAATTCTATGGATTTGCTGAACCTGATAGGACAGTTTACTTGCAACTCTTTCCTTATTTAATCTGGCGGGTGACTGTGGTTAACACAACGTTAAAAGAAACCACATATATGAAGGTAAGTGACAAGGCAGACTGGCGCTATGCCTAGAAAAGTTTCCATTCCACAGAGGAAGCTTTCATCCATTACCTCCATAAAACACTTTTAGCCGGAGTAAATTATTCTAGTGTCATCATTTCTCTCCGATGCAAGTGGTGCAGAACCACACGGGGACAAATTGAGTCTTCAAGCATAATCAGAACACGTTTAATAGCCAATGGTAAGAGCCTGGATAGACGAAGAGTTTAAACCGGTGATAACCGGTACAATTCCTACTCACTTGCCCATATCCTGTGACCAAACGACAACAAAATGTGGAGGATTGCGTGCTACCTAAGTCAGAGCGGTATTCGAATGGCAAACCACTCGAGAAAAAGCAATTTGGGAAATC
Organism: Opisthorchis viverrini; assembly: GCF_000715545.1. Lineage (NCBI taxonomy): Eukaryota > Metazoa > Platyhelminthes > Trematoda > Opisthorchiida > Opisthorchiidae > Opisthorchis > Opisthorchis viverrini. Next base: position 33,987 of record NW_008751839.1, read on the forward strand.
GACTTTGAGGCTAAAAGGATTAAAGGATTTTTTGGTCTGTATCAGTGACAATTCGTTCCGCAGTAAGATGACCAAATAGGGACGGTTTTTTAGTAAATGTAAAAATGGTGAGTGCCGTCGCTTTTCTCACCTGGTTACATTGTCCACCAAAACGTTATGGGGGTTGATAAACGCTGTTTGTACAGGCGTGAAGACAAGAGCACCCATTCCGAAGCCAGCAACAGTGAGCCCGACCACGAGGCCACGTCTTGCAGGAAACCACTAAACACGGAAAAATTCTGAGCAGTTCATACGGGCTACTAGACACTCTCAACGATTCCTAAATTCATGCCTACAAAGCGTCTATCCTGTATTAGCACTGAATGAGAAAAATTCGTGGACATATAGAGATAAAACGCAAGTCTCTGGGTGGTAGGAAGTGGACAACAAGTGCAATGAATATCCTTTTCATGGATGACGGCTCCAATAATATGAGTATCGCTCAACCTTGTTCACACGGTGTAGAGCAAGGAGCAAGGAATATTTACAAGCGGAGGTGACCTGTTGATCCGTCTATCAAGTTAAACAGATGGACGGCTTTTTATAAGACAACACTTTCGGTCGGTGTCTTCACAAAAGAGGGTAATTACATAAATTCGCATATAGTACAGAAGCTTTGTAGAAGTAGAAGATGAGAACCGTTTGAAGCTCTAGAAAAAAAGACTTCTTCCCAGCACTTCTTACATCGGTCATCATCTGTGCTGCAAAAAAGCAGTTTTGACAGGCTTATCAGGCACAAAACAAGTCTAAGTCCTAGTAAATGAAGTCGAGCAATTTCGGTTCTAATAGGATAGTTCGACGTTGTATGGTGAGGATGTTCAATTTTTACCCTGTTGGAAATTCTTTGGACGCACATGGTTGCTGAATTCCCGTTAATCTGTTTTCATCGCAAAGATTGAATGGCATCCATTTCCGCCTTCTTGCTCAAACCATTATTTAGGCACTCCAAAGGGAAACCGGTCAAAAAGAATGAGAAAATACTATCCACTTACTTATTTTTGGATGCCTATCTCCCCTCTAAGGATGAGTCGGCTTCACATATGTATCGGAGCAGTAGACTTGTTCAATCTTCCCTAGTCACCGCACCCAACTGATCCACTTACATTTTGACCTGCCAACGTTATGATTCTGTTTTCGAAGAAAAAGCATCTTCTCAAGCTATTTTTTGTTTAAAGAAGTTCATTGTCAAACATGCCGGATTCGTTACCTACCCCTAGGAATGTTCCAAATATCTCTTGAAATAAAATATTGTGACCGCTATTTCGGATTATTCTGGGCAAGCTGAACGAGTCTTTCGTGCTTTTGTACAAACAGTTATTTGGTTTATGCGGGCTTGATGGAATCTTTCAATTTTGTATATTCTTTTTGCTTCTACTCTATACACATACACATATACATGGTATGTATATACTATCTAAATAGTAACTGACCCCCTCCTAAATACTAGGCCAAGTTCAGCAGGCTCCTTCTGTCACTTGCCATGGAGGTCTTGGCAATGCAACAATGTGGTTGTACACNCCATGGAGGTTTGGCAATGCAACAATGTGGTTGTACACCAGACCAAATCCAATGGTGTATAACACCTGAAAATTTATGTGGATCGATCTTGTGTGGCAGTTTTCCAACTTAGATGCTTGCGCACCACTGTAAGGTTTGTCTGTTTCTGGCGGCACAGAATCAGCTGTCCATTCGCTCTGTAGGTGGATGAATACATGTTAATTCTGTGTTATATGAAGCCCCGTTTTGTATGCCTAGATAGAACTTTGACTCTTTGTGCTGTACACAAGTGTATATTACCAGGGAATAGCAGGTCGAACACTCGTCTGCACTTTTCTCTCACGCCCAAGGATATTTATGTTTCCAACTCATTCTGGCCATAAATTTTTTATCGGTGACCGATAATGGCATCATTCCTTGAAACGAAGTGAGTTAAAAGAAATGCGTGGAACAAACATACAGGCAGTTTTCTGATAAATGGAACATAATTCGTCTAAAGGAAAAGCTGCAGTTTTACCACGGTGTCTGGACAAGAACTAATAGTCAACCGGGTAGTAAAATTAATATCTCCTTTGGATGCCGAGACAAAATAGAAGACAAACATGAAATTCTATGAGCTGATGATAGAGCTAGTATATCCTGTATCAAGAATAAGAAAGTGTGATTTGTGTACTATCAATCACCTTTTTAAACTATCTTGATTTCCTCTGTCCCAATCAAAAATATAAAACTGGTAAGGAAACTGGCGGTCACTTTAAATTATGAGGTTTCAGGTAACTCCTGGTTAGTACTGTCCAGATTTCTGTTGTTCCGTTGACTGTTGTTGATTTTATCACTGCGCGTTCTAGAAAACACCGAGAAGTATGTTTACCCACGAAAAATAAAGACGGCTGCACCTTTAGTTTGCGGAAATTCTTGGAAAAGGCTGCCCAAGACAACCAAAACACCATATTAAAACATCGTATTTCACTACACTGTGTCCTGACATTCAGCTTTCCATCAGATATGTGTGAAGTTCCATGAGAGCTTTGCCATAATCAGCATATAGCTGACGCGGTTCATTAATTTACCTACGGCAGAAAAACTACAAAAATTCGATGGGCAATTTTTCAGCTCACAGCAGTATATGCTGAGGCGTTTGTGAACATGGAACCCTTCTATTGGAACAATTCAAGGATTCGTGACACACGTCAAGGGTCACTTACTCAATGAAGGTTGAAGTTTTTGAAATCTTACACCTTTTAGTTCGCAAAACCTTTAGCAATAGTTATGTCATTCGTTGTCACATTCAAGATGCACCCCAAACAGACAAATAAATTATGGAGAAGTTTGGTGTAATATTTATATGGTCCAATCAGAGAAACTACACACAGAGATATAAGTAAAACACGAAATAAAAATGTCCTGGAGTGTGAGTACCTGACAGTGATTTTGGTATCAATCTAATGGGCTTTCTCAAATAGTTATAAAAATAACTGTTTCACAAAAATTAACGATCCATGTCATAAACAAAATATCAGTAGGATTTTCTGTAACTCATCCCGATACGTTTAACAATTTGTTCTCTATTTGAAATTCACCGGTTTAGCAATGGCGTACCAGTGAGTTCCACCGTTTTCCATCGATGTGGGATCACTTTTTAATTACTCACTGCCAAATCGGTCTTCTGTGTGACCACAGTTTTATCCAAGACATCTAGGTAAGCATCTCTCCTACTACCCTAAAATATCTTACACTTCGTTAAGTGTGAAACGTTCGTTCTGATAACGAAAAGTTGCCTCTTGCTTCAGTGACCATGTAACCGTTCAGTGCAATGATCTGGGTCGTACACAAATTGAGCTATCATTAGCTGTGACGTGGAGGCACATAAAATTGTAAGTGAAGGACTTTATCAACTTTGGGTTGATGGCATCTCAACTTTTTTCTATAAAGACGTCCGGAGAGGACATTAATCCTCGCTATAAACCGCATTACTTTACGCGGCAACAACCGTTCTTCCTCCAGTTAAACCCTGACTATCTGAAATGTTCTATTCAAACACAACCCATTGAAGAATGGAGCAAAGCCGGTGGTCACTATCAAATAGAAGGGATTTCTCCTTTGAAAGTCGTTTAAAAGCGACTGTACATTGGAAAATAATAGAATGGAGTAAACAACTGTTTCATTAGTCGCACGATCAAAAGGCTCCTATATTTCAGCTCTCGGACTTCAGGGTTGACAGACCTTTCTGCACTCCTCTTATAGGGCCAGATCGCCTGCAGTCGCATAACACGCTGATACAAAAACCGTCTCTCTTTCTAAAGACCGGTTAAACACATACCAAAACAGTAGGTACACTTAATGAAATGACAGTCACCCAGTTGTCACCCTGTAAATTGGGTTCAATCAAAGTTGGTTGAAAGATACCTGGTGGGCACAAGATGTCTCGTTCATCCAAAAGAGTTTTTCTGTTTTTCACACAACCGATCCCTATGGTGCCAGTTTTCACTGAAATGCTTGTTAAGTTGAGGCAACAAGGCTATGTGTCTTTGACACCAATCTCTAACTATCTCTTATTCTTTGAACGGTTTGACTTGCTGCTATCACAGCACAACAGCTACTACGACAACTACTATAAGTGGATAAAATTTTACCACACCGTTAGTTACTGTTTCTCACACTAGTGTTTGGGTGATTTGGGATCATACATTGTCACATATTTTTCCATTGACTTGCTTTATGTAGGCCTCCAATCTGAAGCAACTGATCATTTGATGTTAGAACTGGTTTATGTTGTTAGCTACACAGAAAGTTAATTCAAATCACGTTATTCGATTTTTCACTGGTTTATAATATTTTTAACCTTGAAGCCAATCAGAACTCTACCTCAAACCTAGGACCGTAAGAACCAAGCTAAAGATTCTTTGAGAAGCATACTTCTCTTACTACGGAGACATCTGAAGGGAAGTTTACAAAAAATGTGGCATATAAAATTACAACTTACGGAAGTTGCCACTGCGAGCACAACGGAATAACCCAAACCAAGACCACCCCCTTTGATGAGAGAGTAAGTGATCATTACTCCGATAAACGAGTACTGAATTGTGAAGTAGGTCGCCAAGACTCCACCGCTGTGGGAACAAAGTAGTAAGAGAAGGATCAAAAGACAGCAGTGGCCTTAAACTGATACCAACACTTAATTGGACTATTGAAAATGTTTTTTGTGATTTGGAGTGTACCAGTACATACGTTTCATTGAGTCAAATAATACTGACTCATTTTCCAGCCGTAACATTTTACACACTTTTAATAATGCGGTTTTCATTGTTGTCTGCGCTGCTCTTTCACTTTGATGATGCCAGAAGACTTACTTGTATTGGTCCCTCAGCCATCTGCTCCGGCGGCGTGCACCATTTTATTTGCTTGATTTTACATTGACTTTTCCATGTTTACTCACAAGATATAATCACGTTCAGGGAAAACAACACCCAAAACACATGATTTAGCACGAGAGTATCATTAAACACTTAATCACAACGCCAATCGAGCGCTTACTAGTGCGAGAAAATGATCTCGTCGTTTGATATTTAATCATCCCATAAACCTTTTATTCCCGGTTTCGTTCTCAACCATTGGCCTTAAGCCTTGTATCTTTTATCATAAAGACGTGTCTAATTAACGTTCTTAGCTTTTCGTAGAGGAATCCATTGAATAAAGAGGCCAACAACCCCTGAGCGTAACAAAACAAAAATGGAAAATTATAGTTTAAACGGATCTATGACGTGGTTGCTAACTCCATAGCTCATATCTCCTTGACCGTGGCACCATCAGCCGGGCACTCTCAGTGTGTCGGACAAGCTACATTTGTCTAACGCTGACGCCGTCCTCCTCCTTATTTCACATATTTTTCACTTTTTCTCCTTACACTGTTGCTGGCGACAACCTGCGGATCCATTCTTAAGGAATGTCATGTCATTTTACCATACACTGCCGTTGGTTGCAATAAAAGTGGCTGCCAAAGTCAAAGACAGGCCACAATTCTCCTTCAAACTACGGCACTTAATTTATTATGCAGCATATACTATTTGCACACTGAAACAAACCGGATACTAGACTGCTCTTGGTGGAAGCGATTTCTATTGATGCGTTGTGTTCCCTTGAATCAAGGACTTAAGAACCAAGTATAGTTAATGAACCGACTTTCCGGTTGATTCATAGCTAAACGTTGTGATTCAAAACGGCAATAATAATAATCGTTCGGCTTTTATAATTTTTTTGGCACCTGGTTACCATCAGAGATAAGTGCGGGATCTGGGCTACTCTTAAGTTGAAATGCGTACAAAGAAACAGTCGAAATGCGGGAGTATTCTATGAGCCACAAAAGTTCATTCCGTCACTTTGAATATAAAGGACGCTTTCTTTACACAAAGGCTGAGTTTGAGCATATAAGGGATTAAGGCTCAGAACATACCCTGCCTGGTGAACGCCCGAGTTGCTGCATTTGTTTCGAAGCCCCTCGCCTGCTTTGATTGAGTTGTATTCTTGTAAATTTCTTTCAGATTAAATAAGACCCTGAGCTCATGCTCTTGTTGGTTGTATATGTGCTGGATTTGTTGCGTAAGTACTCCAAGAAGTTTTAAGCAATGCATAAGTAAAAATACTTCAGCTTCTCTTTGTTGCTGTTTTATCCGCTTAACTAATCGTCATCAGGCAAAACTCTGCTGCATCTGTAATTATTTGGGAACACCAGCTGTACTTGTTCAACAATCGCTCAAGTGCTCCGTCTACTGTAGGAAAAGTAATCGGGAATTCCACGATGGATACATATTCTACAAAGGTATAGGTGTATTTCCTTTTCAAGCAACTCCGAGACATTTGACTTCCGAGGTGGTCAATTAAGTTTTAATTACAGATCATTGTTGCACAGGTAGTCACCTTCATCCTCTAATCCATGAAGATGTCTTGCAGTCCATAGACTATTACACTTTGTTTGCAAACTTTCAAGGAACATCCAGGGCTTATTTGTTCGTCTGAATCAATGGAAGAGGCCAATCTGGTGATTCTTGGTACATTTACTTAAGGATTTTAATACCGAAGCATATGATCAGCTTCTCCAGGGAAACTTTTGTAGATTTGAAGAGTACGTATCCAACGTTTATGCACTCGAAATCACCCGCTCAATTTCAATACACCGTGGTCGACTCTTAGATTATACGGCCAGGATTCTGGCAGTTTTGTGAACTACCAGCCATTCGTTCTTCATCATGTCTTTTAGGACTTCCTCAGACGTCCGCGTTGTTCTTTATCTTCTCTCATGCACTGGTGCCGTTTTATTAAATATATGTTAGTCATAGAATAATGACTGTTTTGAGGTAGTTTACACTGCACTTTTGAACGCCAACTCTCCCCTAATTGCCCAGCAATCTTTTCTCCAAGAGAATAGACATCAGCCGCATGGAATGTCCGACATGCATCCTGAGTACCTTCCTTTACTGTATACTCTTTTCAGGTGCGCCACATAGCGATGCATCCGTCGTCTACTTCAGAGAGTGGGCAACTACCAGTATTGGTGCCACAACACACTTGTCTGCTTATTGATATGAAGCTAATTGTTATTCTGTAGTATACCAGAGTTAAGCAAATCTTCCAAGAAGCATACGTCCATCAAAATGCATATCCACGTCACCCGGAGGTGGACGATTTGGGGCTTCAAAATCGAGTGATAGAACCTCGCGGATTAAATAGAGGGTTTGTTGGTGGAAATCAAACATGCACATTCAAGCTCAGATTTCCTTAACCAATCACCAACTGACCATGAGTCTGACGCTGCCTATCATATGATGATTTATGATGGTGATATTATGATATTATGATATATTATGGTGATATTATGATATGATATTATGATTTCGGTTGAGTGCGATAACACAAGAGGGACCCTATTATATTCCCACAAAATTGTGCTACTGCAGGGGATAGAACTAACCGATATTTCAAAGTGGTAGGCAAATTAAATCCTTTGAAAAAATTTTGCTCACCTTTCTAGTAGACAGCTGACTGCGACGACCCATCTGAAGCCGATTTTTTTGGCGAGTACTCCGCCGAGAGGCATCGAGAACCCTTGGACGCCAAGGGCCAGGGCGGACAACCAAACAGAAAGTTCGTTTTTAACTTCCTTGTCGACACGAGCTTTTGTATATCCCATGATGTACGGCACCATATTAGCTGATTTTATGAATAATCAAAACATTCTTACCAACAGTATAGAAGTGCCCGAATGTAAAATGTATCAATATTCCTCCTATCACAGATAAAATTCCTTGAATGAGTAATTTCTTTTCTGCCCGCTGGACAACAGATGGAAATTGCGTTAGCTAATAGGTTTAGCCATACCATTGTCTTCGATTGCCTTGAAACGGGCGAATGTGGAGACGATACCCGCAATGAGTTGCACAACCGCTGCTTGCTAAATTATATACTGAGATCCGAACACCAGTCACGAGTTTTGATGATCAAAACCGTTTAGGCCACCATGAGAAGTTCAGGCTGTTAGTGCATTTAAACAATGGCAAGATCATATTATTTTAGTTTCGTTTGAAGGTCGAAAGTATTGCCATGATCACATATAGCTACATTATACAGTATCATACACGTTACTTGCTTGTCCTCTTGCTTCGGGTTACATCGACATCATCCAATCGGGGAATATTTATGGCGAGTGATGCATTCTGTTCGATCGGCAGACCCAAAAATTATGGCCTTCCAAACAAGTGTATGGCCTCGTGGGCTGTGGCTGCGTTGGAGGTATGATAGCATACCAGTGGCAACCTATTGTTTACGGGTGGATATTTCCTATGCAATCCAACGAATTTAAAGTGGAGGACAATAGCATCTTGCGCCAGCCGTCCAGTGGGATAGGGCCAGATGCACGTATATTTTGAAACGTGGCTAGAGAATGTAGCGCACCCAACTTTCCAGTACAATAAAGAGGTGAAGAAAAATAGCTAGTGAACGCCAAACTACTTCGACGACGTTATCGCCAGATGGCCTAACCTGCTCATGGACCGACCGGCTGGACCGAATTGCATTGGTAGAGTGATTGCACACCACAGCCGAGGATATGCACTTGAATCCTCATAATAATCATCCATAGCGCCAAACCACTTCAAACTTTACACAACCACACTCAAGCTCTTGGAGAAACAAACTGATTAGTGGTCGAAAGATCGTATTGAGTGCCCTCGTTGAGGGCATTGATTTTGAAAGTCTCTTCCCTCAGACTGCAATGATGTTTACAATCGATGGACGTTTCCCTTTCAAACAAAGATTTTCCGGACCTTGTTCCTTGCTTTGTACAGGTATCAGTTGGAAAGGCTCGCATTCCGCCACAACGTTCCCACATATCCTTGTGTGCACGGGCTGGTTCCCTTGAATGGCACATAAAAGCAGTGACCCTCTCCGCTAGGCTGAAATAGGTTCATTTATGTTGCCCGAAACGCCGGCATAGGTCACGTAAGTTTTGTTCGGGAAGGGTGTGCAGTTTGAGCCAAGTCCTTCGCGGAAAACGAAGGGCACCTAAATAGTGAACAAGCCAGCAGAGATAAACATTGGGCTTTTCGACCGTTGTAGTGACTAGTTGAAATTTTGTGCTTAATAAAACTATGCTGGTAGACATCATCGGTCAGTTTTCTTATGGGAGAACAACAATAAGAGAAAGTTTGGTTTATAATTTAGGTAATGCATCAAGGCACACGCAATTTTACTTCGAGGCGCAACACGAAATAATTACTAGCATTCTATTTAAACGAATAACCAGATGCAAAATAAACGACTTTAAGAGTATTTAAATGAATGTGCCAATGGCAGCAGTGGCACTAACCGGTCACTGGATCAACTCGCTGAAACAAGATCTGCAAGACAACCTTCTGAAGGGACAGAAGCGGAAAGCTGCCATCTTGCTTTGCAACCGGAGTGTTGGAGCCATGAACACGAGGTTTTCGACAATACTGAGGCTTACGTGTAAACTGTAGAGAGCATGCACGCTTAGGCCATATAAGGCGGTTACAATTTAGAGACGGTGGATGCCAAAAGAACGACGGGAAGGGCAAACGTAAGGAATGCTTGAAAATTCTAGAAAACAGGGCGAAATCAGTGGAGATCTGCGTACGAATACTTCGGTTGTGTAGCCTATTGACCGGAAGTACATGTGAAAACCGCTCCTGGCTACGAGTGACCTCGGACAGCCGAGTTGCTGACCGGGGAATCCAGAGACTCGAGTGAAGATAAGGAAAGGGGACATCTGCAGAGGTGGCAAATGGCAAGCAGTATGTTTTAAGGTGAAACTGGGTATTCATGGATTCACGGAATGATACACAACATCGAGGCATTCACTTAGGAGATCTTGGTCGCACTTGTTCTTGTCGTTCACCCGCTTATTTTCACCAAAGATGCACAAACAAGAACGGTATAGCACTGCCCTTTAAGTTCTTTGATCGGACAGTGAGCGTTTTATTGCGTGGGCTCACCCAAAAAACGCTTATTTTTTATAAGTATTCCTGTAGCGTGAGCAACCGTCTGAGAATTGTTGCCACACGCCTCAGCTGCCCGGTGTGAGAAAAGTTGTTGTCTAATGATATTGCGCTCTAGAAAATATTTCTACCATATCCTGGCCGTGTGCTAGTTGAGTCTTTGGTTAAACACCCGTAGGTTGAACATCGATCAAACGCGGCATACGTAAGTTTTTCTCCTTGAAGGCGACTATGCTCCATTGGAGAGAGGTCAGGCACCGCAAGCCGCGGTCACTAATCCACGGATTTGGGGCCGGCAAATTTTTTGTAGCATCTTTTTGGACGCGTTACTAAGGGGAGCGTCATTCAGCGTCTATTAGTGAAGCACTTGATTGATACATTCACGAACTTGTCCCATGTAGGCCTCAGCAGAACTCATCAGCAGTGCAAATCCAAAGGCCATGTCGGGATTCGAACTTTTGACATGTTACATGCGAGAGGAGCGTTCTACCACCCCTCCACCAATGCACGTGGACGCATCTAAACAGGCGAACGTGTTCACGCTTTGGCGATGTTATCGCTTTGCTTGTCTCATCGAAAGGCGAACAAGTAGATCTGATTGTGACGATCAACCGATAAATAAAACACCTATCCCAAAACCTCAGAGCTGCAACCAAAAGTTGCCCAGTGTTTTCAAACGCGCGCGACGCTAACTGGTTTGAAAGTCCTCACTGGCGGGTCAGCCGATCGTCACAACCAGGGCAGACACTGGGTCGCCTTTCGATGAGTTGGGCGCATCAATTATATCTGAATGTGTGTGAAGTACGGAAAGGTGCGCCAAATCACCCTCATAATGTCTCCTGTTTCACTTAGGTCATGCACAAAATAGGATTTTGCTGAGTTTTCCCCAAATAACACATGTACGTGCCCTTCCTCATTTACTAAAAGTCCCTGCCTAACATCCAGTTCTGTTCAGCGTCTGAACCTATTTGGAGGGTACAACATTTCAAGTCATCAGCAAAAAGTAGACCTGAACTCGACAGAACATATAGAATGTTAGTCACGAAGACCAGAAATAAAGGTGATCCCAAAACTCAACCTTGAGGAAATCCAGTGAAATCTGGCGCAGGAGACAGGCCTACGTTCACTCGAACTGTTTTATCTGACAGAAACACTCTGAAACACCCCATTGAAAAGGTAGGTCTAAATCTTGTGGTGGAGACAACACGCCAGACTCGATTGAATACTTTCAAGGAATTTGAAAAATACGCCATAAGTTGTGAGTCTCTGGCCCGTAGCCTGAGTTGAGCTGTTCATAATTATGAGCATGTTTGTTACGAACCGCTATAGCGACGTTAAGCGTAATAAGTATCAAATACAGCTTGTGGAGAGGCAGTGACAACGGATGCTACTCAAAGGGCGCCGTGGACGCGTTTGTTGAACCTACAGGCGAGACAAAATGAAATTGCAACGCAACACCGCTCTGGTTAAATGGAAAGAAAGGCCTCGGACTATTATAACAAACTTGTCTCGGAGGCATACAGTGCAAGAGGCTAGCGCTTGTGGTAAGCATGGCGTCCCAGGGTTTCCAGTGAACTTCGGCCAAAGAGTAGAAGGAAGGCTCAAGCAAGGGTGGCTGCGTAAGGTGTTAATTTAGTCGATGTGGAAGCCAGTCGTCGAGCAATTTGGTGCGATAATAACAATGTGAGTTGGAGAGTAAGCCGTGAACGTTTCTCACCCAGTTGCACCTTCCTATTAGAAGGATTCCGTTGACTAATGGACGGAGTTAATTTAGAGAAAAACAACATTTCGATAAAAAGTGGTCCAACAAGATAATAAATTGGGTCTACAATTTAACTGCTCAACCCATAGCTGTCACTTTTACGTGGTGTTCAGGCTAATGTACTTTAATGTGTTCTAATGATCCCGGGCGCTGAGCTAGCTGGAACTTAGTAAAAAAGGGTGCTCTCATGCCAAGAAGGAAGAAGAGAAGCAGTCAGACCAAGAGCAGCGGGACCGTGTGCTACGATGAGTCCGTTTACGCTTCAACCGACTTTGTGTTCTACCGTAGCCTCTCGGGTCTCCCTGAAGATGACCGATTCCTCATACAAACACTTGAGCAACTCCACGACAACTACCGCTTCACTCATCTGCTGGTAGGTGACTTTAACACCCCAAAGGCTTCCTGTATGGATCTACAGCGCGTCGAATCAGGCGGACCTTTCGCAGCGCCGCTGATTGAAATCGTTCAACAGAGCATCTGGACTCGACATCTCGCTGCATTCACCAGATACCGCGCAGACCAACTACCATCCCTCAGGGATTTAGTCATTACCAGCGAAGGACACTTCGTTGATCAGGTAACAATTAACGCCCCACTGGGACATAGCGACCACTGTGTGCAGTCCTTTGAGTTCATCTGCTATTGGGCCGGAATTCCCGAACCTTAAACGTGATGACGAGAATTCTGCCGTTCAGACTTCTCAGGAATGCGCATCTTTCTTGAACAATTCACACTGAAACCAGCTCCAGTGGAAGAACTATATAGGACCATTGTCCAGAAAGTCCACAAGGCTGACGCGACTTTCGTCCCAAAAAACCAGCACGCACTCATATAAACTGCAGGCTGCCAAAAAGGCTCCGGCGACTTCTGGAAAAAATGTCCCAACTCTCTTTCAAAAAGTTGACTATAGGTGACACAGAAGATGACCTGGCATTTCGTAAAACGCGGAACAGCTGTGACTCAGAAATCCGCCAATGGAACATACAAAAACAAGCCACCATGCTGGACCTCGCTCGAAAAAACAAAAACGTCTTGTTCAAATATATGAGACATCGCCACAGAAACAACCCATCCGCGTTCTCCTTGAGGGACAGAAACGGAGAACCGACGAATGACCCAACAGTGGTATCTGAGGCTTACAGAGAACACTATGCGTGCTATACTCAGCCCCC
>NW_008751839.1:47406-53994 GCF_000715545.1 Opisthorchis viverrini
TGCCACTGCTCCACAAACTCGAGTATTACGGGATTCAAGAGAAAATTCTTCGCTTGGTCAAGCCGTTCCTATCAGCCGGATCATTCCGAGTGAGAATAGGCTCGACCTACTCCTTCCCTGCGCCGGTCTTCGTTGGAGTTCTTCAAAGCTCCGTATTGGAACCACTCCTGTTTCTGATCTACGTCAACGACCTCCCAGACGTTCTTGCGAGTCCATGTCTACTTATTGCGGACGATTTGAAATCCTGGATTTCCAATGCCAGTGCCCCCCAAATGGATGTAGACACTGCCAAGCAGTGGTCTTTGGACTGGCACCTTTCTGTGAATGACGGAAAGTGCATCCAAATGTAGTTTGGAGGACACCCAGCGAATGCCTTTGCTATGCATGGTGAAAAGGGATCAGAAAACGCCATGAGTATGGTCATCTGGGTCTCCTCAAACTTGTCCTTCTCACTGCATCATGAGAAATCGGCCCGAAAGGCATTCGCCATTTCACGGATGATCCGACGCACCTTCTCCTGTATTACTTGCACGCACTTCCAAATACTATGTGGGCTTACGTCAGACCGTTCCTGGAGTACGCCAACCAAGTTGTCTGCTCAGGACGCACGAAAGACGTCACCCTCATTGAGCCTGTCCAGCGAGCCGCCACGAGAATTGTTGCCGGCCTCAAATCCGTGAACTACGAAAAGCGTCTTGCGATGCTCGATCACTTTCCCCTGGAGTACCGTCGCCTCCGATGGGAACTAATTCTTACTTATGCCCTGTTTGAACAAAGCTTGGCATTTACTGTTGGCCCAGCAAACACACGGCGGGGACATAGTAGGAAATTTTTCAGGCTCCGAGCATACACATTCATTAGGCAAAATTTGTTCTCATTTCGGGTAGTAGCTGCGTGGAATGACCTTCCTCCGACGGTTGTACCCACTCCTTCTAGAACGCAGTTTTAAAACTGTTAGACATTTAATTATGCAAATCCTCGAGCTGACAAGCAGAGTGCCCCGCGCTGAGAACATAAAGAGCAGTGCTACACCCTTTTTTCACTTGTGCCTTCCAGGTGAACGGCGGCCACAATTCGGCAAGATCAAACGTAACCCGGGGAACTTGAGCAAAAGCCTCGATCCTGTGTATCAATCCGTGAATCCATCGAAGACCGGTTTTACGATGACCTGAGTGCCTTGCTGCGGCTAGCTTAAAGTTGAGCTGTGGTTGCCGAAGATATGTATGCACAATTGAGCAGGCGTAGCCTACTTGATACACAATTAGTAGGTCGATATGGATCGTACTCGGTAGGTATGGACAGGTGTGATTCATCGCTTCAGCTGTGTGCTGATCGCAGGTGTTTTTAAGGCCTAGACGCACACTCAAAATTTCTCTGAATTCGCACTTCGAAAAATAAAAACTTTAACATAATGTTTTAGCATGCGATGGTACTCATTCAGGCCCGTAAGATCTCCCCACACGGACGCGGTTTTACAAGAGGTTGTTTAAACGAACTCAGAGTCCACTGTGGGCGCGGAGTTTATATTTTACTGGCTACGGGTGGCCGTGAGTATTGTCTGTATAAACATGGTGGAAAATTTTGTGGAAAGGCTAGTTTCTCTGGGTGTTTTCTTATGCATTGGATTAAATAATCTCAAAACGACGTAGACAATACGAACGCCTATAGCATCGTCGCAAACTCAAATTGGAGAAGCCATTCTCGACCTGAATGTGAAAGATACACTATGGTTGCGACGACCGTCCGGCCAAAGTCCAGTAGTTCGCCGCAGGTAGTAAGTTTTTTGTTTTTGTGATAGGTAGCATACGTTAGATCTGACTTAAGGCAAGGTTTGACTTCACCGATATACCGTGCCACAGATAGTGCCGTTAAGTGAACTATTGAATTTGTAAGAAGAACAAGCAGATGGCACAGTAAGATGGGCATTGCTTTCAAGTCCTCGCACATAATTAATGGACTGACCCGGTCTTGTAGGTGACGCTCTAGTCTTGTGCCTGCTGTGTAAGTCTTGATTGCGCTAGCGCCTACCGCGCCTTGAAGAGCATTCAACATTATTTGTCCTTCCTTCGGTTGTTGGTCTTTAGACGCTTGTTTCCACATAAAGATTCGTCTCATCTGACTGGAACTGTTGGTGGTATGAATTCGTATGAGACGTTTCTCTATAGGCACAACCACCAACCCACCGCTACGCACTCTTACGCTCCACAATAACGCACTGATGATGTCACCTCAATTGGTGATGAAACGTTTGCAATCGAATTGCCCAGCTCAGCGAACAAGCCAACGACCACCAGACGTTTCTCTCTTTTCTGTCATATTCCCCTGTTACCCTTTCGCATTCGTCGCCTGCATTCACTACATATTCGCACATAATTAATGGACTGACCCGGTCTTGTAGGTGACGCTGTAGTCTTGTGCCTGCTGTGTAAGTCTTGATTGCGCTAGCGCCTACCGCGCCTTGAAGAGCATTCAACATTATTTGTCCTTCCTTCGGTTGTTGGTCTTTAGACGCTTGTTTCCACATAAAGATTCGTCTCATCTGACTGGAACTGTTGGTGGCATGAATTTGAATGAGACATTTCTCTTTGTTGTATCATATTCTGTTACCCTTTGGAATTCGTCGCTTGCATTTACTTTTTAGGTTTGTGACCATGCTCTACAAAAATAGGTGGTAAAATTCTATTAGAGATATAGTGAACTACGGGCAAGCCAACAGACTGGGTGTGGTAGTCGCGGTACCGTCATCGCGACGCTTTACTTCGGTTCGTGGATAGCCCCGTACATGAACATCTTGGATGAGCCGTTTATGGTGGTCATTGTATTTAGGATATTGTCGGGTCTATCGGGGGTTCGTGGTGGTTCCTAGCTGCCGTTCAAGCGGGGTAACAAGACAGTCATACCTATGTTGGAGACTCCAAATAAGATAAATATCTGAAAGGTTTGCTAGAAAGCACTTCGGTGAGTTAGAATGTCTCCCGAAATAATAGACAGTCCAAAGTCACCACAATTCCTAACTCCTTCATTGGTACGACACCGCCCAGTTTAAAAGCGATAATCGATATTCAGTAATGCAATCTATGCGAACTGGAGTTAGCATATGTGATTGTGATGGACTTGGATTGGCTCGATTTTACGCAACTAAAGTAGCTGAGAGCTCGCAGTGACATAGGATAGATATATCTGGTGTTGCTGCATGTTTGTACGATGAGTTTACTCCAAATGGAACCGTCACAGCCAAAAGAAAGGCGTGGAACCTTGCAAAACCAGTTGCATCTGGGGTGTCACGTCATGTTTACTTGGTGAGCCTGTGTTAGCATCTCTCGCTCTTCTATCAGTGATTATGGTAACTATGTTGTTATTTGGTGTGCACTTTTACCCACAGTGTTACGTTACCATAAGGATATTTATTCCAACAGGTTAGTGGCATACCCTCAGGCACGATCAGAAGATTACAGTCCGAATAAAACGTAAGTTTGTTCGTAGTTCCATGTAATGGAAAAAGTGGGCGATAGGGTAAAGTCAAGAGAGAGAAGTGCGCAGTTGTGGGTGTGCTATCAAACTGAGCATAGCAGTGCCATGCCACCGTTGCACTGAAATACCTCGGTTTCTGGACAGCCCCGTAAAGGACATCATTTTTGAGATGATTTGGCCTGGATGTGCAATTCTGTGAGGGAAGGAATATTTTTAGTTGGCTGAGGAAATCCCCCGAGGTAGAACAAAGCTCATGTAAGATCGCGGGCATTTTTTCTGATCCGGTTGGAGAGGTAGTATAGGGCCCAGGTCTACACCACTTGGTTCCACGACTGACAAGTAAGCACCCCTCTTTAGCTTTGACTACGCCGCGCCCAGTAACTCAGATGGTTACCGAATCCCGCTATCAAAACATCAGTGCACACAAGGCTCCCTCGTTATCGCTAATTGGACTGATTGAGCAAATGTTGAGATTACCTGTATGACAGCGAGTCTCCAGGTTTAGCGCGGACACCGACCGGTCATTTTGGACAAAGCGATTTGTAATGTAGCCACTATAAATTTGTTTAATTGTGCTTCAACGATATCGCAGAAGATTTGTATGAGTCGTAATTGATTGAAAATTCTTTCAGGAACCCTATCGAGTGGAAAAACGAGAACTATATTGACCACAAATTACGTTTGCACCAGCGCAACCAATAAAGAGAAACATGATTCTTTTAAAATGGTTGTGTAATTTTCAGGCATGAAGTGTTGACAGGTGGATGGAGTATGGACATGAAGGACCGCCGTTGGTCGTTGGATTAGCCCATTATGTATAGTTATGACATTATGATCATCTGAGAGCATATGCATGGGACTGGCATTTACTATTATTAGTCTTAGCAGGTGACATCGCGTATGGTTATGAGTATGACGAGCCGTCGTTGGCCATTAAGCTGGGCTACTGGGCATAGTTGAAGCCTCATTGCCAGCGTTGCACATAGAAACAGGTCTTGCAGTTACGATAAGTAACCAAGATAGGCGATACAGACTATAGTTACGCGTTTGACGAGCCGTCGTTGGTCGTTAGATTAAGGCGGTCCGCACAGTTAGAACCTGGTTTCTATTGGCCCGCATAGATACCGGCTTGGTGTTTACTATAAGTAGCGGGCAGGTGCGGTAGTGAAGATCGGTGTTGAGCACTGATGTCATGCTCTCGATGATGATGATATAGGCAGCACACATAAGCGAGAGCTCACCTAATAATCAGCGTCGTATATGGGCACTGGCCTAGCAGTTTGGAAAAGTAGTCAAGGTAGGAGATACCCCGTTCAATTGCGAGTATGAGGTCCGTCGGTCGCCATTGGATTGGGTATGTATGCACAAGGATACGGACTCGACAGGTACGATCAAAAGCCGAGTTAGGTGACTTCGAATACAGTTGTATAACCAGCTGTCATATGAGTCTATCATGCATAGTTGAGGCCTTATTTTTACCGGTCGGCATGTATATTGGACTGATAGTTACCGCAGGTAGCGAGGATAAATGGCATCGCAAATATTTGAGTATGAAAAACCGTCATTGGCCATCAAATTATGTTACTGTGCATTGGGGTAGTCTCATCATGAATGTTGCACTTAGACGCGGGCCCAGCAATTACAACAAGTATTCGAGATGAGTGGAAGCGAGTAGAGATACGAGCACAAATGGCCGTCGTTGTTCATTGGATTGGGCTGCCGCGCATAGGTGGAGCCCCTTGATCAGCGTCCCACATAGGCAAGGGCCCGGCAGTTAAAACAAGTAGTACATGTAAGTGACAACGGCTACCGTCATCATGGCAACCGCTCTCTGGTGGTCACCAACTACAGAACGTCATAGTCATGATAGGAATGACGCCCACAGTTATCTCGTGGGGCTGTATTAACTACAAGCTAGTTATGCACATCCGGGAAAGGGGATAATCCGCAGATGGCCCTCGTGCTGCCGCTGGGCAGTTCAAGCAGTTGTCTAACTTCGTTGCACTCAGTAGAATATGGGATACATGAGGAAGATATGTTGTGAAAAGGTTTGCCGGGCAAAATCATCCCATTTGTTAAATCTGAGGGTGTAAAGCAAACAAACGTATACGACTAATCTTCTAGGGTGGGATTTGCATTAATCACTCTAAAGACGTTTTTTATCCTTCAGAAACAACGGAGAACGCTAAAATATGCTAAAGTACCATCCCGTGTTTTATGTCGCGCAAACCGGCAAGAAACTGCAAGTCGGCGATGGTCTATGACTTTGAAATTTGGCTCACCTAAACAAAGTGCTACGTGCAACACGTACGGGGGGGTGCAAAATTAATTAGACCAACCCCCCGTTAAATTCACAAATTCGAAAACCCTACAGCTTCGGCAAAATCAATTTGGGTGTGCAAATAGCCAGTGGCGTTTTTAAGCGGTACTTACTTTCGAAATAGCCAGTCTTCTCGTCTTATGGTGTCCGTACAGTGTACCGGCCCCAAGCTCAAATCAATCATGTTGCTATTATCTATCAATGGAGCGGGTCAATAGCTTACTGTCGATCGTTTTGGAGCACAATTGTGGATTCTAACCAGGCCATGGTTGCCTCTCCATACGTTTTCCTACGCCTCGAACAAAGCGCTTGGCAACTGAGGGACTGACGGATCCGGATGTCCTCCTTCTGGAGTCTCTTCCAAATGCTCACCATCAGATGAGAAGGTATACTATTAGCAACTAGCCCCCATCCAACCTATTCCCCTGCACCTGACATCCCTACAACAGTGCAACCAGTGAGTCTGCATGCTCTCAGATTAAACCAGATTTTTGAGACAAAACTTGACATGTGCTCCCAATTTCAATCATCCCGTCTCCATCTACACTGTTGCTCGTTGTGTCTCTGGCCATTTACCCAACCGCCCAAGGTCACTCATGGCCAGCAGCGGTTTTCAGTTTTAGCTCATGCCCACCTGACTGCTTTGATCTAGTCGAACCTCGCCCATTTTTCCCAAAAAGTTGAGAAAGAACCTATTATTGCTATATCATCAGGTTTTCCCCAATGTTTGTGACATTGTCCTCTTTTTGAACAAACCGTACCCCCCCAAATCCCTCGGTCGTGCTCCATTCTGACTG
>NW_008751839.1:56324-80883 GCF_000715545.1 Opisthorchis viverrini
TTTCCCCACTGTTTGTGACATTGTCCTCTTTTTGAACAAACCGTACCCCCACAAATCCCTCGGTCGTGCTCCATTCTGACTGTAAGACTATGATCATGCCAGGCGGTATGCCACCCACAAGTTGGAAATAAACATTATTATTATTATTATTATTATTATTGTTAGGACGAGGATGCCACCTCTCGTATAGTGCTGAGAGTTTCGCCTATGGCAAGGCCCAACCACACGCACGCAAGCACTGGATATTGGACCGAACGTTGCCCCTGGTTAAATTTCTGAGAAAAATCTCAGCCATGCCGGCGCAAAACCCGGTATGAAGACTTATCAAACGTCAAGTGAAAGTGTGCATGCAGGCCTAGCGCCCGCCAAAGCCAAAGAAATGGAAGCGGTCCGGAAACCCGGTAATGACCGAAGATTATTTCAGTTACTCCGCACGAGCAGTGTCTGGAAACCACCTGTGAGCGAAAGCATCAAGCATCAAAATGGAACAACTTTCTTGGGTAAAGAAGAACGCCTGTACTAGTGGGCTGGACATTTTGGACAACTATCGTGGCCACCAGCTTTTACCCATCTGGAGCCCACGGGTGAATTCAAACCATGAACGGTGAACGCAGAACCGCCTACGGCCTCGAAGGTTTATAAAAATAATAACAATGTATATTCCCAACTTTTATGCGGTATACCGTCTGGCATGATCATGCGCTTACAGTCAGACTGGGGTATGACAGGGAGATTTGCGGGTAGTGGGGATTGCGCGATAAGGGGACAGTGTCATAAACAGTGGGAAGTACTCGATTAAATAACAATAATATGTTCCTTTCGCAACTTGTAGGGAACAATAGGCATGAGGTCCGACTAATTCATAGGCTCAGTCGGCTGACATGAACTAAAACTGGAAAACCATTGCTGGCCATGAGTGACCTTAGGTGGTTGGGTAGATGGCCGGAGCAATAACGAGCAAAGGTAGAAATGGTGACGGGATAATTAGAATTGGGGAAACACGGCAAGTTTGGTCTCAGAAATATAGCGCAATCTGAGAACAAGCAGACTCACCGGTTGCACTGTTGTTGGGAAGTCAGGTGAAGGGGTTAGGTTGGATGGGGACACAGAGGTGGTTGAATTCGAACGAGCAGTCCAACAGGTTGAAATGAATGTCATGGTGGCAGTTGGGGTCAATGAAACGAGTAGGCAAAAGGACTCGGTTGGGAGGAGCATTGGAACGGTTGCGGGTGTGCCATCAAACGGAGTATGGCAGTACCGTGCCATCATTGGCCTGACATGCTTCAGTTTTTGGACAGCCCCGTGACGGAAGTTACATTTGAGATGATTCGGATGGAATGTGCAGTTCATTGAGCAGCAGTATTCATTTCAGCCCGGTCGAGGAAACAAGTAGGAACGAAGCCGATATGGGACTGCAGGTTTTCTTGGTCCACTTGGCGATCACAGAGTTGTAGATCATAGGCCAGGCGAGTGGAGATCAGCCAACCAGGTCGTCCAAAGCGGGCACTTCCGAAGTTTAAAGCTTGGGAAGGTGAGGGGAATGGAGGAGGTTCGCAAAACATAGTGAGCTTGAGGGGATATGAAATGAGATAATATGCATTAATATACACAGAAAGAAAAGCTTGACTTCTGCTGTGACCATGGTGATGACAAGCGATTACATGGAGTAGGATGGAGGAGGTAAAACATAGTGAGCTTGAGGGGATATGAAATGAGATAATATGCATTAATATACACAGAAAGAAAAGCTTGACTTCTGCTGGCTGGAGGGTGATAACAAGTGATTACATGAAGTGATTGCATGAAATGGATAGATTTTTACTTAGTAGGCTAGCGACAAGGTCTGAGTTTGCTAACATATTATATTACAAGGGATCTAGTAAGAGCCGATATAAGCGCGCAGAAGCGTGGTATGGGAATCAGATGTACAAGGGCTGTCGGGAATGGACTTATAAAATAGCTGGCTAATCTGGTGTCTATTACATGAGGTGGGTAGCACCAGAAAAGTGCGTGCTTGAGGAGCAGTCACCAGTCCCCGAAGAACTTCTATCAGCTCTAATCTGTAGGTGGTGCACAGCGGTGAAGACTTTCATGTCTAACCCTGGCAATGGCGAGTAGATGTATTCTCCGCTTGGATGACGGAATGGGCTTTGGTGTGATGTAGCCTCTTATCTGACGAAGGCAGATACAGCTGTGCTCGCCGATGTAGGCCGTGGGTGTTGCAGAGTATCTTCGGGATATCTTAAGTGAACTTTCAATTATTTTTGTTTCCTTTACAGATGAGAGGCCAGTTTTTCTGCCATCTGTGGCCTATGGCATTGCGAAACGAATCGTCATTACCCGTGAACAGTTCGAAGTATTCTCCGACCACCTAGTGTACTGAAGACACGTTACAAGACGGAAACTTTCGAGCACACGCTCGCCTACGACAGTGTTTGGGTGAACTTCAAGCTTGACTGCAACATACTCTTACTAGTTTCCCCCGTTTTAGGTCGACCAAGTATTCTGCGCGCATTATAAAATCTGCTCACAAGATTGTCTGCTCTATATCTGGGCTGCTCAGAAACGCGTGTCGCACGTACTTGTCACCTGAGTGCATTGGATGCTTTAAAAATACATCAATTTTCAGTCAGTATCCATCCACTGCTTCCGCCGCAGCGATTCCCTTGCTCCTGCATCAACCAGGCACAGCAGTCTCTTCCCGTCTATCTCAACAACGACCTGCTTTGCAGCCCGTGTCACTGAACTAATCGCCTTCCATCCGAAAAAATATGAGTAATCCGAAATTTTTTATTTATAAGTGGTCGGGCACGAGGACACTGATTTATGCAGCAGCCAGGCATGCCACACTTGTAGTATCGGTGCAGTCAAGCGTGCCTCCGCGGTTTCGTCTGATGGCTGCAAATTGTTTGGCTAGTTGGTACACTTTGTTACTCGGCAAATCATCCCTCTTCTTCTGTGGCTGCAACGTGGTCAGTGACTTCTCGGTCAGCTCCAAAGCCAGATGCTCCAACTTCTCCACACTTAACTGACAAGCTGCTCTCGCCAACTGCGATTGGGCACCAAGCACAGCCTGCACACTTTTGACGAACAGGTCAGGTAGAACTGCTGGCGCCGCACTCCGTCCAGGCCCGACAGACCCTGACCCAATGTCTGTTGCGGGCTGGCAAAGAACACAGTTGGGTCACATGTAGGTCTCATCCTGGTCGTCTTAAACCGCCTCATAGCCTATTGGCGGTCGACCAGCGTGTCAAACTCCGCCGCGGAAGCTTTCTCCTCGGCAGCACAGCCCATCTTCCGAGGGCCCCTTCTGGTCGTATCCAGGGCCGCCTCCGCTCGGCCTCTGAGGAAGGTCCCCAGCGCCGCAAACTTACTCCGGTCGGTCCCAGTACAACCGCCTCTGCAACCTCTGGGAAATCCTCCAGGAACGGTCGCACGCTTACACTCAAAAGGCTGCGGCCGCATGATCTTCATCTTTATCCTGGTCACGGCGGCAAATAAAAGAAGGAAAGCCCTTCGTCGCGGAATTGTTTATTATAGAACATAAGCTAAACTGTTACAGACTGTTGTACAGAAAAAATAAACATGGCATATACACATTGTTTTGAAAGACTGAGTACACGTCATTTTCTTGAACACATCTTCTTGAACACTTCCGGATATTCACTGCCTATTACCCAACTGTGAACGATTACTGCAAAGTAGTTCCATAAATTCCGTAATAGCTCTCACCTTCCGTTAGATTAAAGCGGACTTACGAGAAAAACATATAGTACCCACACGCCATATCAGTAGTATCCACCTTTACGCTGTAAGATATTGGTATACTGTGCAGAGCTTCTGCGCCAGTTCAGATCAATGTTGTGGAGCCGTAGTAGTTCTTTGAAGATAGTGAATTGATGAGTTGCGAGAGCCTGATGGAAAACGGACTGTCAGGCGCGCACGCACCATGGCGTGATTGGACTTAATTCGGGTGTCCCAGAAGAAACGGCCTGAGGAAGGAGCTCAGAAGGCTCTCAATGGAAAGTATGCAACTCAGCGTCAAGACTGCAGTTCGCTGGTGCTTAAGTTAACGTTGTTAACGGGCGCTGTCTTAGTCGAGAAGGAAAGGGCTCTCATGGATTAAGCGTCGTTAATTTTTCTGTTGTCAACAGGATGCGGGGAGTATAACGGCCATCGGTCAGCTAAGTGACCCACAAATGATCCAGCAACGTTTACTTGTGCGGTAAGAAGGGGGGTAAGCATTGATGTTTCAATTCTGAAGCGGCTTCTCAAAGTTGGAACCCCTGATCAGGATTATATATTTTGTTTTGAAAACTTGTCAACAGTACTGAATATTGCGCCGGTAGTCACGGTCGCCCACTGGGCGACAAAGCGTGCGAATTTGAGGACCGAACTTTTCTAACCGGTCATTGCTCGGGGGAATGTGATGGTAACCAAGTGGAAACAACTTACTGCCTTTACTCTAATATCACCCAGGACGAAATGACTTTTCCCCCAGAACATCTCGTAGCATGATTACTCATAGTGCGAGATCTTTTTCCTCTTGGCCTTGCTGCACAACTTTGGACTTCCTGGCAAGTTTTCACCTTGTGAAGCGAAGTTGCAACCAATGTAGTCCGCACATTGGAGCTCACTCGAGCCGCCAACCACGTCAGAGCGGCAGTTTTAGGTGGTGCCTTACCATTATCAATTATCGATGTTTGAGTCTCCAACTAACGAGTGTTTTGAAATACACATGTCGCATCACATCCTGGTTTGATGCACAGTTTCAGTGAACATCCTGGTCAAATCTCAAATACTCTCAGTCAATTAAACAGCGGAAGAGCATTGTGAGCCATAAATTTTCGGAAGCAAACCAAAACTCACAATGTAATATATTGCAAACGGTGTCATTCATGGACCCTGACTTTACCTAGAATAAGATATTACCACCAGGAACTAGACTTCTTATTTTGAGGAGCACTCACGGTGTAGGAGAACGGTGTTTGGAGAACGAGTTCACGCAAACTGTATGAAAATTGACTGACTTGATTTCAACTGTCCTCTGATTTGTTTTACTAGGTATATATACATGAGGTAGCCTGCGAGTACTGTGTGGGGCTCATGGCTAACGTCCACGTTCAAGGAGTTGCCAAATTCATCTTGGCTGTGTCACACTACCCCAAGTCCACTTCATCATCCAAACATAGTACACACCTTCCCTCTTGTCATCTAGAGCAATCATATGCACAAAATGCAAAAGACTTATTAGTTCCCGATTTCAAGCAGTCACAGCTAGCAATTAAGGGCTGCTTTTTGCCATGCACCATTCGTTTGCTGGAGTTGAGAGCAGTGACTCGGCGACTAATGATCCGTGATCTTACTTTCCTGTTAGGTTGACGCAGTAGAACTCAGTTAAGCTAGGAGTCTTATCCATTATCTGGGAGGCTGTTGCTAGTACGCTTTTTAATTGCCGATTCTCAATGCTCACAGGAACCCTTCTTCCCGCACAATAAGGACCCTATCTCATGATGCTTTGGTGGGGCGAAAATATACCACCCATTCTCAACTAGTCCAACATCTAGCCTCTCTGCTATCAGCCTGGATGACAAAGATCTCACCTTCCTAAAACTAGGTACCTACTCCGCCCAACAAGTTCTTGGTTCCTAAATCAGCAAACTTATTCACCGTTCTTGGGTTCATTTAGCTTGCTATCATGAAAAGAAAACAACCAGGCCAGTAATGGTACATATTTAGATCAATTTGGCATTTAAATCCTTTAGTAGCTTAAAGCGGGTCAAGAGGATGGGAAGAAATAATAACAGGATCCTTTACTTGCCCACTAACTGTAACGTCGCTGGACTCATATGCGCACTGGACCCGATTCGTAGAGGAGGTCAGAGTATTAAGTAAGGCGGCAGCAGTTTCACAGGTAAGGGATTTGTCTACAGACTGAGAAAAAGCATGGCGATGCGTGATGCTTCGCAGCTGCTCAGGAAGGCTGTTCCAGATGCGAGCGTGATAAACTAGAAAGAAGTACTGGAGCAGGTTTGTGCGAGCTGGGGGACACACTAAGAGATTGTAGGACTTGTGGAGTCCGTAGCGAGGTTGTGAGTTTATGCTTGGTCTAGCCTACGTTATAAAGGCGGTCTTATGCAGCGAACGGTGCAAGAGAGCTAACTTCAATTTTACCCGTCTGAGACATAGTGGTTCGAGGTTGACCGAGGAAAGAGCTTTCTCGTAAGTGGGCGTTGGACGCTTTCAGTTCCGAGTCTGCAACTTAGGGTGTAAACTGAGGAGAATGCGGGACAGAATTCCACGATTGGTCGTACGCATAGCTTAAAGATTGCAACCTTGTTCTAGTTTCTTCTATAAAGGCGTTTTGTGCAGCAGACGGTGTGAGAGAATTAGTTTCATCTTTAACCGTCTGAACCGTAGTGGTTCGGGGCCTAGGACTTGACAGCGGGAGCGGCGGGAGAGTGGGTTGAACCAAGGAAACTGGATCTTCGTGAATGAGCGTCCGATACTTTCAACTGCGAGTTTGCAACTTTAAGTGTTAAGAGAGGAGAGTGCGGGACAGTATTCCACGATTGGTCTTACGCATTGCTTAAAAATTGCAACCATTTTATCTCAGAGGTTACAGGTACGCAGTATTAAAAAACTGAGCCTGTATGCTCTGGAAACCTGAAATTGCGCCTAGTGTGGAATGCTAAACGTACGGGAGTATCTGAGTCCGAGATCTTTTAGCTCCGTGGAATGGGTGATAGGATTTCCATTAAACGTGAAAACGTCAACCGGTAGAGAGCAGCGGCAGGAAGTTATACAAGATTTTGTGGAGGAGAAGCTTAGGCCAGAGTCGTTTGACCAGCGGGTCAGTGATGAAAGGCAAGGGTTTTTGCAGAGGTGAGGGATGTGTACGTGATTTTTATATTGTCCGCGAGGAGGAAGGCCTTACCGTGGGGTACGGCGCCGAAGAGGTCTTTGATGTACAGTGAGAAAAGGACGGGGCTTCCTTGGATGACACCACTAGTGATCGGTAGTGGAGATGATTGTTTGACCCCGATTTGCGTTATTTGCCTCCTGTCTGATAAATAGGAAGCAAAACACTGAAATAAGGTTTTCGTGATGCCAACGATGCTAAGTTTGTGTAGCAGGGAGGCGTGGGGGACCTGGTCGAAGGCTTTTTGGATGTCCAGATAGACTGTTACAATGGAGTATCGAGCGTCGTAAGCTGCTGTGACGGTCTCAAAGAAGTGTAACTGGCAGCCATTTACGGTTACTCTGTTGTAGAGACGTGGAATATGAGGCGGAGATTGTAGGATTGAACTTGGGAGAAGGAGGTACGTAGCAGCTGCGAAAGCAAGCATTCAAGTGGTCGGCTGTATTGACAGGGTGAGTGATGAAACTACAGTTGGCGGAGCTCAGACAAGTGACTTGGTGACAGTTTGGGGTACAGCGCCCACGAAATAGGCGGCCAAGTAATTTACAGCTAGAAGGGTCCCTGAGAGCGATGCTCTGTTCTTGGCGTTTGAGGGATACTTGTGAGGACTCTCGGCTAGTTGGGAGGTTGTTGATGAGGAGTAATTATGAGAAATCCCGAGATTTCCGATATTCTCTGCCGGCTCAGCGTATTTTATCGTCCAAGGATTTCAATAGCTTATCATGTCGAGAGATACCAGGGTAAAAACTCTTGATGGGAGGGGCAGGGTAGAGAGAGGTCAATAGGTTTTGGTGGAAGATATCACAAATCCGTTGTGTCTGACGAAAGAAGACGTTCCAGTCCCGGGAGGTTAGCAGGGACGAACTAAATGTCCAGAGTCCGGAGGTGAAAGAAAGAGGGACTCGGGGGACCAGCTTTGCTAAGGCTGAGTGCGCTACATGAAACATCGCAGTGATCGCCACCTGGAAAGCATGGACCAACTACAGTCATAGCCAGATGACCCTTATTTGAAAATATTAGATCTAAGGTGCGTTGGCCACGTGTGGGCCTGCGTACAGTCTGAGACAAACCCTCTACACTAAGTTGTAGAGTGAGGTGTAACGACTAGGACCCAGAGTGGAAGACCAGGAAATATCCGGTAGGTTGAAGTCACCCAGCACGAATTTCGATGAATGAGGGAGGGCATGTGCATTGGATATAATGCGGTACAAGTCAGTTATAGAAGCGGGGGAGGGGGGCGGTGTTAGATAGATACAGCCTACTAGTACAGGTCGCTTGGTTCTGTTCTACAAGATCCAGGTAGCTTCTGGAATCCCTTCTAGGCTGGAATCATCAAGGAGGGTTGCACGAAGTTCGGGTTTGGAGTAGATGGAACAGCATCCACCCCTTGAGTTCCTCCTGTCAGAGCGGTTAAGATTATAACCAGGGATTGAGACTACCGTGTCTGGAGTATCCACCGAGATCCGTGTTTTGGTCACATTAATCAGACTTGGTTGCGCAACAGCAACAATCGCACGGAGAGTATGGATTTTCGGCAGCAGTTAGCGGGCGTTAAAGAGCATAACGGATAGGTCCATTTGTGAACACACCATTAATAATAACAATAATAATAACTTTTATTCCCAACTTGTGGGTAGCATACCGTGTGGCATGATCATGCGTTTACAGTCAGAATGTGGCATGACTGGGGGATTTGCGGGTAGTGGGGATTGCGCGAAAAGAGACAATGTCATAAACAGTGGGAAGTATTCGATGAAATAATAATATGTTTCTTTCGTAACTTGTAGGGCACAATGGGCTTGAGGTCCGACTAATTCAAAGACTCAGTCGGCTGACATGAACTGAAACTGAAAGCCATTGCCGGCCATGAGTGACCTTGGGCGGTTGGGTAAAAGGCCGGAGTCACAACTAGTAAAAATGGAGGTGGAGATGAAATAATTCGAATTGGGAGAACATGGCAAGTTTGGTCTCAAAAATATGGTGCAATCTGAGAACAAACGGACTCACTGGTTGCACTGTTGTATGGAAGTCAGGTGCAGCGGTTAGGTTGGATGGGGACACAGAGGCGGTTGAATTCGAACGAGTAGTCCCAAAGGTTGGAATGAATGTCATGGAGGCAGTTGAGGTCAGTTGTTGAGTTCGTCGTATTTGCAGTCAATGGAACAAGTAGGTAAGAGGACTCGGTTGGGAGGAGGAATGGAACAGTTGCGTGTGTGCTATCAAACTGAGTATGGCAGTGCCGTGCCATCATTGGCCTGACATGCTTCAGTTTTTGGACAGCCCCGTGACGGACGTCACATTTGAGATGATTCCGCTGGGGTGTGCAGTTTATTGGGCGGCGGTATTCATTTCAGCCTGGTCAATGAAACAAGCTGGAACGAAACTGATATGGGATTGTAGGTTTTCTTGGTCCGTTTGGTGATCCCGGAGTCGTAGATCATAGGCCGGGTGGAATGGATATCAGCTAACCCGGACGTCCACAACGGGGATTTCCGGAGTTCAAAGCTTTGGTTTCTGGATAGCCCCGTGACGGATGTCATGTTTAAGGTGGTTGAGCTATGACGTGCAGTTTTTTGTGAGCAGCAGGATTTTTCGGGTTGGTCAAGAAAATTCACAGAAGTGAAACGAAGCCGATGTAAGATTGCAGGCGTTTTTCTGGTCCGGTTAGGGTTCCCGGTGGTTCATCTGCATTTAAATGACCGGACAAAACGATCCCCTCACGAAGTCAGGCGCATGCCTCGGGAATCCAAAAATGAAAGACATAGAAGTGCGGTTTTGTAAAGATTCCTGATTACATTTTGAGCAACAGCAAACCCAAGTTTGTCTGATGAAATGCTACGATTATATACGCTGCTTCATCGCCAATTCTAAGTTGGAATTTGGTAACTTCGTTTACGGTGGAGTTCGGTACTAGGGAGAATTAGTTAGGGGAGGTAAGGGTACATGAAGTAGCGTTGACTAGACATGTGTTCGGTTTAGGTCGAGGTGTATTCACAACTGCTTATATTCATTCAAGAGCAGCCAAGCTTCTGGTCCGTATAACATTCCGGCCGCATTGTTCAAAGGTGGAAGTGAAGTACTCATTGGACGCTTGTATGATTTATTTGCTTGCATTTGGGAAAAAAGTCTGTCCCAGACAACTGGGGAGAGTAGGTGATAGTGCCAAGTTTATAAAAAAAGGGACTTGTAATGAGTGTATTGTCACAGAGGGATCAGCTTGACCCCGGTCGTACCGAGACCGTTGGCGTCAATTGTGCTTCGTCGCCCTACGGTGGTTGGTAAGATGCTAACTCGAGAACAGCAAGCGGGATTCCGGCCTGGTAGGGCTGTGTTGACCGGATCATCACATATCGTGAAGTGCTAGAGTAACGCCATACGTATAAGCGACCCACAATTATAGTATTCCTGGATTTCCGAGGCGCATTCGACTCGGTTGATCGGTCAGTTCTTCTTGAGACGCTTGCCCACCAAGGAATGCCCCGGAAGTTTGTAAACATAATACGTTCTTTGTATTCGCAGACTTCCGGACGTAAGAGTGTACACGAAAAGCTCTGCATTAGCTTCCTTAACCAGTGTGGTGTCCGTCAGGAACGCGTACTTCATCCATTGCTTCTTACCCTCGTGATTGGTGTGCAAATAAGACGAACGCTGGAAGGCCTCCGAGATCCCTGGTGTTTAAATAGTCTGAAAAAATCCTTGTGAATCTGGAGTACGGAGGCGGCATCATTCTCATCTTTGATGGTGAGGTGAAGGCGCAGTTGTTTTGGATGGACTGACCAAAGTTATTTCGTCCTTTGGTAAGCGTTTTGCACCCGTGAAGTTCTAGGCCACGCCGGTAGATGTGCAGTCACCGAGAGCAAAACTTACAATCAAGGGAGAGGTACTGAAATTTGTGAGGCGCTTTGCGTATCTTGAAAGTCATATCAGTTCTGGTTGTAGTGTGACGGATGAGATCGATGCACTGATCTTCAAGGCTCGAGTCGCGTTTCCCAACTTGAGACACCTATGACATTAAAGTGCCGTATCCCTGAACCTCAGTATACCTATGTGTCAAGCTACAATGCGGCCTGTTTTGCTGTAGGGTTGTAAGACTTGGCCTCTTCTGGCAGAGGAACTGAGACGCCTTCAGGTGTTCGACAATCGTTGTCTCAGAACCATAGCTCGTGCGGGTTGGTGTCGGTAAGTCCGTAACGAGGCAGTTGGAAAGCGCATTTTCGGTTGTGCAAAGGGTACTTCCATTGAAGAATGTGTCCAGCACCAGAAGCTGCGTTGGTTGGGACATGTGTTACGTATGCCGAACTATCGTCTGCCGAAGAGGGTGCTGTGTTCTATGCTCAATTCAGAGTGGCGTAAACAGAGAGGTTGCCAACCCTTGTCTTGGTGGAGGAGTGTGAAGGAGATCACGAAACGCTTGGGTTCTGTCGGTGCTGCTCGTCTTCCAGGATGGGAACCATGTGATCCCACTGCGCCTTGTTGGGGACACTACAAGATATGGCTGCCAGCCGATGCTAGTGACGTTCTTGTTGTCAGTTTCCACTTAGATTTCCTGAGTGAATGTCTGGAGGTGTAGGCACCTCAGAATGTTGGTATTGACCCAGCACTAAGTCCCAGCCCCGTTCACTTTTATTCTTTTCTTCACAATGAGGCTTTCAGATAAATCATAGTTGTACGGCAGCGAGGCGTCGGTGTTGAATGTTGTTGTCACAGTGTCGATAATCAATTCGACCTGCGGTATTACATTGATTCTGCTCTCCCCGCGGAACCCTCCGGAAAACGCACAACATCCCGCTGTTTGCAGAACTGCACTTCCCATCCCAACTACCTCAATCAAGGGGTCCATCAAGGGTCTGTCAGGAAACTGAAATATCTCAGTGCAGCGATGGCACGGCAGTGCCAAACTCAGTTTGATAGCACGCTCGCAACCTTTCTCTTCCCACTTTGACTGCGCCTTCTCGCCCACTCGTTCCCTTATGTGCAACCACAGTCAAAATCTTTATCTGGCCCCAGCTGCTTCTGGAGGCGTTCCTCCCAACCTACTGAACCCTCCATTGGATCTAAGCATCTCGGTGGCTTTTACTCTCCAACAACTCAGTCATTTTTTATACATTTTGCATTCCCTCCTCTTCATTAGCATGAACACTTTTTCCCACAGAGCTTTTAGACCCAACCGCACTCTAGAGCATGACTAGTGAGTGTCTGCAGTTTCACTGTATACTGATTCTGAGTTTCCTACTATCATTTTTTCTTACTGCGAGCCCCCACTTCACCAGATCCATTTGCGCTTTTCATGACTCTGGTAATACGCTCAACAGTCAAAGGCCACAAGTTCGCAGTGACGGTTTTAGGTTTTACTTCAGCTTGGCAGGGCACATCGTGGAAACTCTGCTCCTTTTCAAATTCGTTAATAGGCTTCCGCATATTCTGCAGTTTGGAGTTTTTTATCACTCGCCAACAGGAGGATTCTTACGATGCTCTCCGTGGCGTTTTTTCTGCCCGCCACTTTCAAATTTCAGCGATCCGCCACTTCCAAATTTCAACGATCGTAACTTGTCTCATCTGCTGTGTTCCCTATAAAAAAGAGAGCTCTTGTAATTTTGGTTTCATGCTCATTTCGCCTCAGGCTTGATCAAGTCTACCTCGGATAATGCCCACTGTTTATTTAACCGCCCCTTCTCTACAAAGTTCCTGAAACGTGCGAACCCTACCTGTCATGCTGTTATCCCGGCTGTACCATTTTGATCATGCCCGAAAGTATGCCACCAACTAGTCGGGAAAAACAATATTATTGTCACTATAGCTAAAAGGTATCGATCTGAGCTAGTCCAACTACTCTCCACAGCAAACCAATACCGTGTTTGCTCTGAGCATACGGATGGATTGTTACACACTATGAAAGGACTTATGTTAGCGGCATTCTTTGTTGTCTGTCCGACTTCTCCAATTTGACCTCAAGACCGCTGGATGTCGGCAAGATTGCTATTCAGGATTGATGCAAGGAAAGCTGTGCCAGCAAGCAAGGAGCACGCACCGCACGTGAATCACTCAAACGCCAAAAATTGAAGTCTAAGGAAATACTAAGAGCTCTGATGGACATCGAAGGCTTGGGAGATGGAAGAGGCCTTTGCTACAGTGAACAGTAGTGCCCTATATCAGCTGATACGACCGACTGGCTCTAGGACGGCAACGGTCAGCGAAACGGTAGGTGAAAAGATAGCTCATTAATTCGCTCACAAAAACCTTCACTCGAAAGATGGTTGGAAAGCTTCTAAGAACAGTTCAGCCGGCCTCTGGAATCCAGCCTGTTGAGGTAATGCACACAGGCGAATGGAATGCAAACCTTGACCGCACTTTGGGGGAAGATCTAAAGTACGTTATATCTGCACTGAAACGTACGAAGGCAACAGGACCGGACGGTCTCCATCCCTCTTCAAAGAATGCGGAGAAGCGATGATGACCCACCTCAAAGAGCTTACTGCTGCTATATGGAACCAAAAATGTGTCCGCGGAATGGGACATTTCAACAGTTATCCATATTTTTAAAGGGGGTACGCGGAATCTGTACGAAAACTACCATGGAATTAGCCCATTAATTGTGACATCAGAGATGCTCCCCGGCCTCATCATCAGAATGTTGACTGAACGCAGAGGGAGAGATCCGTGAAAACCAAGCTAAAGTTCAACTCTGGTGCTTCATGAAGCGTGCATCTTTCGCCCTAATAAGCGATAGAATATGTTGAAACTCATAACCCGTAAATAATGTGAATGTCCTTTTCCCAATAGCAAGTGTCGAATTGAGGGGTATTTAGCAACCGGGTAGCCACACTGGCTGCTAAAATGTTGGCATTTACCAAGTATATATCAATCTGGCTTGGAAGCTGTTGAACAGCCGTGCTTCAATAGTGTCGCCCAGCGCCGCTGACGGCCTTGATAACAAAGGGCAAAAAAATAAAGGGAAATGTTTTCGACTGCTTTAAAGGCAGCGAGAGCGCCATTGCTGGCGGTGACATCTTCTAATAGACGCCGAATAAGATGCATTCGCGTTGGGATCTTCTAACTATCGGTTTACAAACGGAGCGTAAAAAGTAGAAACGCTGGTGTTGGGTGGCAGTCGCGTAAGGCAAACTTGCCAACGCAAAGGAACTTGAACCTCTACGAACCCCACAACTAAGGAATTGGTCGCACTGTCAAGAAGTTACAAAAAACACGTCAAATCTATCACTCGTTACACAAGGTTATTCCGTGGTTTTATAGGCATTTCAAGCGTCTGCGCGGTTGCACGGCAAGTTGCGCCTGATCAAAGTTTACGAGTGAGATTTCGTCAATGTACAGATATGAGAAATCTAATCCGTGGCCCAAAAAACGAAAGAACACTTACTCACAACGAATGGTATTCGAATGAAACCAAGATGCCGAAGTGGCTTCCACCCCCTAAATTTCCTGGGATAAAAACTTGCGCCGGTTGCATCTTGATCGGCACAATATTCTCAGCTAACGGCATAGCAAGATTTGTTTGCCTGGATCACGGTGACAATCGCAAACAATACATTCATTAAAGACCGTCTACGGCCTCCGGATGCGTGCCATTTATTGGTTGTCTTCTTAGTGTTTCTGTGTAATGGCGTGGCCGCTAGACGCCTGGAAGATGCATACAGCTCACCATTAGAACCTGAATAAATACGACTTTCGCCGAGCAGAGTTTATCCAAGGTAAGATGTGGAATGCGTGTACGGACTGTGGAAACGGCTTGGCATCTTACCAACACATGAATATTGTACATATTCTTGATTGTTAACCCAATCTAGGCTCGACTAGTCAATAGGATCAGCTAGTGAAACCAAAGTGCAAACGGTTAGCGTGAATCGAGCTTCCTAGAGGCGACTTTTTTATGATCACTAACATAACGTTTGAAGTCAACTTTGGACCAAATGCCGGAGTGCACAAGCACGTAACTGACAGTGAATGTCGAATGGACGCTCGCGGTAATGAGGAACGGCGTCACCTTGGTGTTCTCTCGTACGTGTTGGTGGTCTCGCCGTCAACATAAGGAAGAATTTAGTGCCAACTTTTTATCAACCACATAGAATACGCGATAGGATAACGGTTGCCCGATAAATTTAATCAGCAGCAACGGCTTTCGTGACCAATTCTCAGGGGAAGAATTTAGCGCCACTTTTACTCTCAATTTGTCATGCCCATTTACGCGCGCAGCTGATGCGGTCTTTGTAATCCGCACAATGTTTGGATGTAGGTCCCAAATATGCAGGCGGGCATTTGCGTTGCTTGTCTTCCAGAGAGGCCGCTGGCAGGCTCTTGCTAGTGGATACGGACTAGTTTCGTTTTCTCTGCAGGTAAAAAAATCGGGGTCGCTGGGCCAAAATTGTAAGGAATTTAAATTTTTCTAGGCAGTGTTAGCTACTTTCGCTATGCTGTCTGGAGCAAACTTATGGCTTTGTTTTACAATTTGAAAGCTATCGATCAATTGCGTGGCCAATTTTTTATGTGGCAATCTTACATCGAACTTCGCGCTTGGCGTGCCTTGTAACATGAGAAAAGGTTTGGAGTGATTTTGAGCTTAAAACTGTGTACCTTTTGGCGCTATATGCAGGCATTCGTTATCCGATAGAGGCTTGCACCCAAGAACAGATGGCTTGAGGGACTGGTAGCGCGTCAGTTTTGGAGTGTTTGATGGGTGCTAACTGAGTTAGCCCTGAGATAACCGTGTGATGCACAGTTGTCTGCTGCGTAGCCGTTCAAAAACCAGGCTTGATTCCTACGTGTAGAACCAAGTTCTGAGATGACTAACAGCTAACATAAATGCTAAAATTGAGGGGTACTGAGGAGTAAATAGTCATCTGAGATAAGACTGGGGGCTTCCAAGCCAGGATTGTACTTGGCCTAACTTTGTACTGTGATGGCTAATGTGATCAGATAAACTAAGCATGAGTGATGGTGCTACTGTGATCAGGTGTTGGTCGGGTATGCCCTGCAAGGAAGGTCAACCTTTTACGTTCGTACGTACCATTTTATATGCGTTAAGATAACCGCAATTTCTCAAGTAGTAGGGGTCTGTTAGCATTCGCCGTAGGATCTTCGTCTAGCCGTTAACTCAGGACTTCAACAAAAGAGCACTGTTGTTTTCTGTTTGTTACTGCTGGTTGTTGACTCGTCTCGATTGCTAGTGACTTATCTGGAACTTCGCAAAAAACACATGGTAAAAACTACCTTTTTCTGTTAAGATGAATTGCTTAAAAAATACACATGGGTGACCTGAAGGTAACCTGTGATGCTCAAATATTATATCATTGTGCGAAGCTGGAAATGCTTTCATCATATCTGTGACTGCATCGCACCAAAGCCCACAATGTTGGCCAAACAAAACATACAAACATCCACCGCACGTGGGAGTACCCACATACAAAATTAATAATATATAGTAGAATTCCTGATTCTCCACGACCAGTATGCAAGCTAGTGCCTAAACTCCTGTTCACTGGAGATTATAGCAGTAGTTCAGGGACTTGTGACCATTCATCTTACGTTCAGGCTCTTTCATAGCTTGTTATAACCAACAGAACATCTAGTACACCGTCTAAGATGTCATGCTTCAATCAGCCTTTCTGGATTTGACTTCCCTTATCAGACAACCTCTTTCAGCGCTTTCATTGGTCCACTCCAAATCTCTTGTAATATACTAGCATATATTGTCAGATTCAATCCGAGCTCCATCGCTGGTTTACCAAGCACGAACCTACTCCATTTTTGTTTCTACTATCTACTCCACGTGACTTGGGCTCTGCATCCACAACCGGACCAAAAGATTACCTGCGATCTTGGAATGCCTTTGTTTTGCCTCCGCGAACTTTCTGCCCCAACCCTCAAACTTTTGCTGTTCAAAAATTGCACATGCCGGGTAAAGCACCATAAAAATGCTATCCATCACAGGGCTCCAAACTTTTGCTGCTCAAAAATTGCACATCCCGGGTAAATCACCATAAAAATGCTATCCATCACAGGGCTATCCGAAGGCCGAAGTATGACAGTGCAATGTTCTCATGGCAATTTCATACCTACTTTGATAGCATACGCGCCACTATTCGCTTCTTACTATTGACGTTGACCTGTTGCCCACTCATCCCCTTACCTGCGACTGAAAATTAACTCTTCAGCTGGCCCAAGCCGCCTACAGAAGGATTTTATTCCAATCCTTTGACCACATCATTTAGATCTAAACACCTCGGAGAGTTTCGTTCAGTGCTCCTTACGTTTTCAATCATTTACAGTGCCGCAAGGCCTTAATGGTGGTTATAGGCTTATTTGAAATTGGTCAGCCAGGTAGTGTCCACTCTCTGTCTCGCCAGATCTGCTTTTCTGGTCGCCCAGGGTTTTGCAATTTGAGGTGCTTGTCATATGCCAAGTGGGATGGCTCTTTTCGCTCTCCCTTCTTTTCTTTTTGCCCTCCATCTTCAAATCTTAACAATCGGATCTTGCCTCAGCTTGGAATGTTCCCTAAAAAAGATAAAGTCATAGCATTTTTGTTTCTCTCCACACGCCCGTTTGGTTGCGGTCAAATCCATATCGGATAATGCCGGTTGTTTATGACACTGTCCATTTTCGGCGCAGTCCCCAGTACCCGAAAATTCCGCCAGTCGTGCTTTTTATCTGGCTGTATCAGTATGATAACGCCTGACGGTATGTGTTCTACTAACTGGGAGCAAAGATTTTTATTGTTATTGAAAAGAGTGCGCGTCCGGCGCGGAGACGAATAAACGTTGTAATTAATTTTGAGGCCGAATGTTATAAGCCTCCCTCAGGCTCAATCCAGTTTTTGATAATTTTGCAATTTCGGGATTGCACCCGAAAATACTGATGCCCATCCTAATTCAGCTTTATGTTCAATGTACCTTTAGTAGCTCTTGCAGACAAGCCATGTTTGAATAATGATGGAATGCCCATTGCACAAAACGAATCTACCCACGTTGCGGAACACAAGCGTGAATTTCCGTCCATACCACGATATATGCCAGAGGATACAAGCGAAGTTGGCACTAAAGGCAAAACTATTACCTTATGGTTGTCCCATAACCACGAAGAAATTTCTTTCACATCACTGCAACTCTAAGTCGGACAGGTAAATTTCTTGAGATGCTGACAGCGGCGCAATATGCTGCGACAGGTGAATTACTTTTTGGTAATTCTGGTCAATTCCACCAATCAGCGAGGATGCTGTCATCCCGATAGCAATATCTAGATAACGAAATTAAATTTCAAGTGGCTAAAAGCATTGAACACTTGCTGTCATAACTGTTTGAAACCCTTTTTTAAATGGCCTAAATCGGGAAGAGGTATACGGCTCCTTTCTTCTGCATGTCATCACGCATCCAATAACTTAGGCGAACCATACCTACAAGTGGGTTCGCCACTTTCGTTCACACGAAAGTAAAGACAAACATGCCGGATTCCAAAGCGGGTTCTGCACAATGATATAACGGTTGCCATTCAACATCACCAACAGTAGACGCGATAACTTTCTAAGTAGAGTAGACGATCAAAAGTCATGATAAAATCCAAAAACCAAGCCCCACCAACATACATGGAGTTTGTTGTATTATGGATTCCTGGAGCCTTAACACAATCGGTATGGATGGTGAAATGTTATAGTAGACCTTTGTAAACCATATAAAGCCGCCATTTCCCTCACAATCAGATGCCGTTCACCACACAGAGTTCATCATCAAGAACAGTGGCGTCCAGACACCATCCACCTTAAATGCTGCCTTGGATGTTGAGAACGGCTGACCTATCTGTTTTCCGGAGCACGTTTAGAAAGAAGAAAGCTCACAACACCGTCATCTGATCCTCTTGCGATCGATGCTTGCCTTGACTGAGGTTCCTCAAGCAAACAAATTGGTACCTCAAAATCCACGCCCAATAACTGAGCTCGAGGCACAACAGGGTAAGTCAATTACTATGCGTGGGATCTGTGACAAGAGACCAGGAGAAATCAAACACAATTCCAAGGCAACTTCCATATTGTGCGCAAGCATGGCGGACAACGATGCGGATGTCCCTCCTAGCGACCATTCTCCACCAGCTTGCAGTGGTTCGCCTCCTACTTATCAGATGGGACGCGAATAACGCAAATTGGGGGCATGCACTCATTTTCGCTATCGATCACCAGTGAATACATTCAAGGAAGCGTGCCAGGCTCGATTATTTTCTAACTGCATAACAATGACGTCTTCATCGCCATATCCCGTGATAAAGCTTTCCTCTTCACGGACGATATAGAAATCGCGTACACGTTCCCCCACTGCACAAGCCCCTAACTTTCACCATTGTAAGATCCGGACGGTTATGGATCTCACAGGAAGATTGAGGCTATTGGATTATATGAAGTTCGCAGCCAGGGGTCAATAGGAGCAGACGGACGTGGGGCAGCAGATGATATATTGAGGACTGACAGTAACTGGTTCTACAGACAAACGGATTAGTAAGCATCATGAATTAAGCGAACGTACAATCGACAATGACGCAATCGACAGGAGCGGAGAATAGTCACCGTCACAGCACGGATTTCTATAGGGAAGACAAAAAGTAGGTACCAAACGATGTACAGACATACATATGGGGGAAGTCTGACAGTACGTTCAGGATGTGAGGGACTGTCTTTCGGTCGGCATCGACGCAGCCGCTCGACAAGTCAGATTACGCGGTTTCGTCCGTTTAAAACAAGGCTCAGCAAAGGCTATCTGGCGAACGTGATACATGGGCAATACAAAATAATCAGCCGCTCCAGACGTCAGGTCTGTGCAGTTGGTAGCGCGTTTGCTTGCCGTCCGGAGGGCCGGGGTTGGACACCCAGGCGGTCCGCTTTTCCATCGGAGTGAGCGCTCAAAATTGGCGCAATCGAGACGAACTTGCGGGCAATGACAGACGGGCAACAAAATATTGACATCAGCTACTGAGGGATAAACGGACCTTAAGTGGGAACGAAATGGGGAGAAAACGGGCAGCGAGAAAACGAAACGGTATCATAATAAACAGGTGTAAGTCATGTTACTCATGAGTAGTCAGAAAACAAGGAAAGTTACCCTTGTTCACCGTTGATTCACAGGGGGAATCAACGCTCCCCGAGCCATAGTTTCGCGCGGGGATTGAACCTGCAGACTGATCAGCTTCTCTGTCTCAACGATGACTGTCTTTCTGTATGGAGAACACCCAGTCGCACTCGTGCTGAAAACATTGATGCCACACCCTCGTTTGACTATCAGAGGCCCGAAGCAGTCCGACTGCAGTTGGTTCGTTCATTTGGTGTGAAGACCAGCAGTTGGTAGCACAGTGGCCGCAACCATCGACGGGAGCGACAACTGGACGGAAAGTCTTATCCGACGGCGGTTCGCCCTCGCAAAACCCAGCATCTGTTATGCACGGCTGCCGGCACTTGTCCAAAGCCCACGTGGTCATAGCTTTCTTGGTAATATTTGATGATAAGTGCGGTGAAGTGTCTCCTTGGTTGTCCAAAGCCCACGTGGTCATAGCTTTCTTGGTAATGTTTGATGATAAGCGCGGTGAAGTGTCTCCCTGGTAGTAGAGCCGGGCCGATGAATCACATAGTTTAGTGTGGAGAGGCTATGGGTGACAGTATTTGTTTCGTGGGAGTTTCGAGCCGGATATCCACTTCAAGCAGGAATTCGTCAGTCAGTACGCCCCATTGAACCCCAAGCGTCCGACGCCATGAAGGCGGTTGCAGGTCTACACTGTCTGCACGATCCTCGAAAGCGACTTTAGCCAAACGGTTAGGTTCGTTCGTCGGCCATTCAGTCAGTCGGAATTCGTGGGCTTCCAGGGCTACCTTCAACTAGACGTTCTGAAGAAGTGGCACTAATCGGCAAATCGTCCACATGAAATGCCCGTTCGGCTGCTAATGACTTGGCGTGGCTCGACATACTAGCATGGCTCATGATGGCATGCTTCAGGGCGAAACTGGCGCAGAAGGGAGGCGAAGTTGCGCCAAAGGGATGTACAGTCATACGGTAAGTCTTCAGGGGCTGTTCACTGTGGCCGTGCTTCCCTCATAAGAATCGTAACACGTCTCTGACTGATTCGGGCATCTTCACTTGACGAAACATTGACGGAATGCTTGTCGTATCTACGTGCCTATGCTGGCGGAAACGAAGAGAGATTAAGATTGGACTATTCGCAATGGCTGGATCATTGAGCAGCTGCGACTTCAGTGAGTTCCCTTGGACTTGTCATACAGGATCGGGGACATCTCTCGCCTCACTATGCCTGGTTTTTTAATATTGCACTTCTTCCACCTTCCAAACACAATGGTAGCAGTTTTTAAGCTACGCGTAAGACCACTCGTGGAATGCTGTCCCGCCTTCTCTTTCCTCTTATACTCAAAGATTTAGACTCGCGAATGAGT
This sequence comes from Opisthorchis viverrini, assembly GCF_000715545.1. Lineage (NCBI taxonomy): Eukaryota > Metazoa > Platyhelminthes > Trematoda > Opisthorchiida > Opisthorchiidae > Opisthorchis > Opisthorchis viverrini. Next base: position 77,675 of record NW_008751839.1, read on the forward strand.
GCATCCAGCGCTCATTCACGTCATTCGTGAAACAGCTGCTCACTTACCGCTCCCAGTGTCAAATCCTAGGCCTCGAACCACTATGGCTCAGACGGTTGAATATGAGTCTTACTGCCCTACACCGTCTGCTGCACCGTCTAGCAGAGGCTAGACCAGACGTGAACTCACTTTCTCGTTGCAGCTTCCGTAACTCCTGCAACCTCTGTGCTGCGTTCAGCTCGTACAAACCCATGCCGCTAATTCTTTCAATTTAATAGGCTCGCATCTAGAACAGCACTTCTGAGCAGCTGCAAAACATCACGCATCATCATACTTTTCTCAGTCCGCAAATGGATTCCTTACATGTGAAACCGCTGCCTACATACTCAATACCAAACTTCCGCCCGACCTACTGTGCGAATAGAGCCGAGTGCGCATCTAGGTGAGTGAGCGAGTAAAAGATATTGTTATCATTTATTCCTTTGCTCTCGAGTTGCTTCAAGCTAATGTTGGGACTCAAACGCCTACTTGATCAAAATGTACAGTTTTATTGACCTGTTTGTTTTTCTTTTTTTACCCAGCCAGCTTATGCCGCGTTCTGGCCAAGTCCATGCCCCGGATCACCCTATCAGCCCTGTCTTGCGACTGTTGATCCCCGCCTCACCCCAACTGGCAAAACCCAAACCAAAGTTAACTTTCTTCTTCATTACCAGAACGCATTGTATGCCTATATGTATATCCATCTGATGGTTTGCACCGAAGCCCACTAAACACACACAACATCGCAGTAAGCTCCCGCTTGACATGGTTGCTCATACTCAACGCAGACGTCTTTTATCGATGATATCCTCGCCATGAATATCGCCGTTCCATTCCCACCGTCTCATTGGAGCTGTCATTACACTGACCTTTCCCGCGACTTGCCCTTGCCAGCGTCTGTTTGCTTGTTTGAACTGACTGAGCTGTCTTTTCCGGCCTCGCTTTCAGCCGACGAGAAAAAATTGGTAGCTGGAATATTTAGTAATGTACAAACCGCGTTTCCGATTGCATGGATGGCTTAACACCTTGCATGCCTGGTAGAATAGGTGAGGGATGAAAAACTGGTGTGGTGGATGGTTACGCCCTGCAATAAGGGTCACCCTGTTGCGTTGCACCGTGGTGCGATCGTATGCCCGCCACCGCTCCAGTAGCACGTGTGCATTGCCTATTGTCAGTGGCTCTGAGCCAGGCATTTAATTTCAGGAAATCAAAAAAGCACCGCTGGTTTCTGTTTGTTGCTGCTGGCACTGAACTTACCTCGGTTGAATAATTTATCTGACGACGCCGTAAACCACGGGCGAAAAATTGGCCACTCGTCCGTCACAAAAAAACTGTACCTGGGGTAGTCTGAAGATACGGTACGATGCTGATAGCCTACGTCGACGAAGATAGCTGTATCCGCCTTCGTCGGAACAGAGGCTATACCGCACCAAAACTCGTTTCGTCAACTAAATAGAGAATATAGCTACCTGTTGCATCCGGGATTGGATGCATAATATATATATATATATTACAAACCCCCACTTCCAGCATGTTGGGCCGACGTCAAAAGTTTTTATTGCCATGCACCACTTATAGACCAAAGCTAATAGTGGTGCTTCGCAGACTGGTGACCATCCTCCTTACAGTCAACTTCCCTCCTAGATTGTCCTAGTGTTGTCCACCTCACAAACAACCTCCAGGAAATCTGGTCCACCATCCCAGAATTTTTATCCCCAATATTCTTACGTTTTTGGTTCCCATTACCACCCCGCCGGAGGCTGTTACCCGACCACTGAATACTCATGTATTGTCCGTGTTCACATTATCCCCTTCTTTGCACAATGGAGACACTGTTTTCTGATTCTTTTGGCAAGCTAAAACCCACCGCAGTGTAATCAACCGTTTCAACTTGTCCAACGGCTAGTCTCCCTGCTAGTAACCTCGGCGACAAAGCCTTTTCCTCCCCAAAACCACACGCTTGTCGGGCCCAGCTAGTAATTGGTTTCCAGACTAGCGAACAAAGCCATATTATTCTGGGCCCGTTTAGCATGCTGTCATCCCTTTTTGGATTTTTTTCAAAGGACACCATTGTATTTTGTGCTTTCTGTCACACACCACAAGATATTGCTCTCAGCCTATTCCCTTATCATTTCACCTCTCTCCAAGTTTTAACCTTCGGCTGTAGTTGGTCAAACGCCCCATACAACCATTGTTCATTTAATCTGGCTGGTTTTCGGCCTACATTCACATAGCCCTCCAGCTAAATGGAAATTGCTCGTGACTCCACATCGGCCTGGCATCATCTCCTCATCTAGCTGAATCTAGCTTCCACGGAAATGCGTAGCCCCTCCCTGATCGCGGCATCCTTGGCGGCCATTACGGGGCTGTCCATAAACAGAAGCATGTGAGCGAGGTGATGGTATGGCACTGCTATACCCAATGTCGTGGCGCTTTCGCAATTATTTTCTTCAGAACCTCGACCGCAAACTCGCACCCACTGAAGCCTATAATTGCAACTACGAGCGAAGTTTTCGCCTGCCCCAACCGCCTTTTGGATGAGTTCGTTCCAACCCAATCGCCGGTAGTTCTGAGTCTGGCCTTTAAATTCAGGAAATCAAAAAAGTACTGCTGACTTCTCTTTGTTGCTGCTGGTGTTCGGCTCGCCTCGGTAGAGTTATACAAGGAGAGTTATACAACTGGACTCTCATCTGTGAAAAAAAGAAGGAAAAATAAAAGATCACTTGGGATAGCCTGAAAATACTCTGCAGTGCCCAGCCCATGACCCGGCGAGCGTAGTCGTATCTGCTTTCGTCAGGACAGACCGCACATAAGCCCAGTTCGTCATCCAAACAGAGAATACATCTCATCTATACTCACGGTGGTAGACACCAGGGTCTTCATCGCTATGCACCACCTACAGATTAGAGCTGATAGCAGTGCTTCGGGGACTGGTGACTATTTCTCAAGCACACACTTCCTCTCTTGGTATATATCCAACTCATGTAATAAACACTCGATTAACCAGATAGCTCAGAATTCCATTCCCACCAGCCCTTACACAATCGATTCCCATACCACACTTTTGCGCGCTTATATCGGCTTTTACTAGATCCCATGTAATATAATACCGTATATGAGCAAAACCAGCCCCTGGTCGCTAGCCTACTAAGTACAACTCTATCTATTCCATACTCCATGTAATCACTTGT